>NW_009935006.1:0-10526 GCF_000696875.1 Nestor notabilis
TTAAACTTCATGAGGTTGGCATCAGCCCAACCATTCTTCCATTTTATCTGGTATTTGTAAGTCTGCACCTGATCTGCCCATTATTGACATTTAGGAGCAAGTCCAATAAAAGCACACTGAGATGGTCAAGGCTGGGGCACAGGAGGTATGTGGAGAGACTGAAGAAAGTTGGTCTGTTCAGCCTAGGAAAGAGACACCTTTTTGCAGAGATCTTAATGCTCTTTACAACTAAGTAATCAGAGGATAAAGGGAAGATGGAGGCACATGGTTTCTGAAGGTGCATGGTTATAACTTGAGAGGTAAAGAACACAAAGCAGAACCTGGTAATTCTGGTGTGGTGTAAAGAAAGGGTTTTCTTACTGTGAAAGCTGGTGGTTTAAAATTTGAACAGGTGCCCAGCAAAGTTGGGGGATCTTTGTCCTTGGCGATGTTCAAAACTCATCTGGACAGGCCTTTGTACAACCTGATTCAGGTCTGCTTTGGCGAGGTGTTGGAATACAGACCTCTGTAGGTCTCCTTCAACCTGTTATTCTTTGACTCTCTGGAAATAGTTTGGATCTCATTTTGCACAGTTGTTTTGTCTCTTGGTTTAAGAAATAATGTGTTTGTGACTCGATAACCGGAGTGCAGAAAATAATCTGAAGATGACCGTTGCCTTTGATTTCCAGTAATGCCTATAGGAGTTGGCTGTGAAGAGTGCAGTTGCAATATAATACTGGGGCCTCTAGCCGTCGTATCTCATGGAGGCTTCAGCAGTGAGGCAGTGAGTTGGTGCCTCATCACCTTTTCAGCCTACATAGCCTTTCACAGCTTGTCAGGTGTTTAGCCTTCGTGTAAATGGCAAATCTGTTCAAACTGTTCTATGCAAATCTGAAGCAAAGTCCTAATAAAAATGCTTTCTTCCTGAAGAACAAGGAAACAGAGAATCTTTCCAATCTCCCCTATCTATCTTCTTGGAATTTTGCTCTTCTAGTACTAGCATCAAGCATTTCTTCTTAATTTCAGCTTACCTGTAAGGTGCATTGAATATAGGCATGAAGCTTCTATAAAATTACGCCTTTTAATGCTGAGTATTTAATTGTTCGTATCATAGAATCATAGAATGGTTGGAAGGGACCTTAAGGATCATCTAGTTCCAACACCCTACCATGGACAGGGACACCTTCCACTGAAGGTGGAAAGTCCTGTCCAACCTGGCCTTGAACTCTTCCAGGGATGGGGCAGCCGTAGCTTCTCTGGGCAACCTAATATACAAGCTAAAAGGTGAAAATCATGGGGGGAAAAAGAAAACCAAAACCAAAACCAAATGAAGACACACAACATTTCAAACCTACAGAGGAAGAGACACAATCCGGCAAAGAAATTTTTGTCCTGTAATTAAAACACGTTTGAAAAAGTATATATGAATACATGAAAACTAGAGTTAAGCTAAAATCGTGAGTCTTTTTATGAAGTAAAGTTTCACAGTCACATTAATATTTTAGAAAAGAGGGAGATATAAAGAAGAGTGAGGATGACTGAATTCTCAGTGCCACCTGCTGTGTATGAATCTGAAAGGAATGGGGGGGTATTCTTCTGTTATGTATAGTCAGTAACTATGTGCTAGCAGCATATTCATCATATATGTAGTGATTATTCTTTTTAAAAGAGATAATGATTGAGTATTTTCCTTTTAGTATTTATCAATAATAGACTTTGAAGAGATAGTAGAGATATGTGTATATGGCGCTTTAATCACTAGATCTCTAGGGTAGGATTAGAGACCTCACAAGTACTTCCTGGATATCTCCAACAGCATAGAACAGTAATGGTACTGCTGGAAAAAAAGTAGGGACTTAACTGCAGTACCTGGCTTGAAGTCTAGTTACAACTATTGAGGTCTTCAAGAATACTGAAACATAATACAGGAACCTTTTCAGGCACTTTCTAAAATAAGAACTTCTTCACTAAGTGTTTTGTTTTCTTTGATTATTTTTCTTTCTCTTTTAACTTACAGTGTAAGGACTTTTCCATTACAGTCACAAAATCTGTGCTTCAGAAGAGCCAAGGTTTTTTTTTTGGTTGGGTTTTTTTGTTGTTTTTTTTTTTTTTTTTTTTAAACTCTACACTATGTGTATGTCCTTACTTTCCTATGAGTTAAAAAACTATTGGCACCTTTGAAATAGTAGATGTATACTGTAATTATTCATAATTTTGGCAAGTCCTGATAATATTTTATCTTAAAATTATGTATTTGAACAATATGTATATTTGGTGGTATTTCAAGGTCTTTTCATATTTAATTAAAAATTAAACTGTTTCTGCTGATGCATAAGTGTTATGTTTACTTCTCTGCTGGAATATATGACAGATTTTAGAATTTCACCTACATCTAGGTAATGTCTGCCATCTTTAATTTGCCATAGCCCCGTGTCTACTATAGGCAGACTTACTGAGCAGTAGGAAATTGCAAATAATTTTCTACAGGCATTGTCTTTTTTTTTTTTTTCCCCTCTGAAGTACTGGTCATTATGTTTGAAATACTAGCGGGATGCAAAATAGTCTCTTTATACATTATCTAACAATATTCTTAGTTAATTTTGTGTAATTTTCTAAACATGCTGAACAAAGAAGTGGACTAGATGATCCAAGAAACTGTTTTTCTTCATATGTTCTAAGTTCTTTCAGTTTAATAGCTGAACTACTCAGATTGATTTAATCAGGACTAAAATGAAACATAAAATGAAAAAAAGTAATGAGCCTGTTTCCATAGAAACACACTATGCTCTGTGCCAAAATTAAGTGCTGACTTTGTATTCTGAAAGATGGTTATGCGGACAACATGTGCTCACTGATCTGCAGATAGTGTGTCGAATGTCTTCATAGCATGCATCTTCTGATTGCGTTGTGCATCATTAACAAATCTTTCTGCCAGTACTTTGCTACCAACTCTTGCAGTATGACTCAACTATAATCTTTTCTCACTTCTAATCCATGTTATGGCTTTGGACTGGAGATAGAAAAGATTAATTTCATTGTGCATTTTATACTGTATGTCTGAAGTCATAACAGTTGGTAAGCTGGTGAAGCTCCTTCTGTCAGTATTATCTGTAAAATCTTTGCTCTGTTAAAATCTGTAAGTATGTTACTACTTGTTACAGTATGACCAGCATTTCATATCTAGTCTATGATCATACACAACAGCGGTATTGCTTGTCTGGTGATATAAATTCTGAAGCAAAGCAGATACGCTGCAAAATACAGAGGCTCTAAGGCAGATCTTATAAGAAAAAAAAAATTACCCATGATTTTTCATTAATTTTCTAAACTTTACAATGGTGTCTTTGTGTTAGCGTATATTTCTGATGATACCTCAAGGGTCGAAAATGCCAAATATATAACAAAGGATGAGGCCATACAATTCAGTTAATGGCTAGTTAATAACCATCTGCAGCAGAAGAAGAGCTCTTATGGATTTAATTTTAGTAGTATTTGGAAATCTAATAATTTTTAGAGGCTGTCTAGAAACAGCTTCTTTTGCAAAATTTAATGCCTTACGATAGTGAGCTTCTTCATGAAAGTCATTCTTGCCAAGGCCTAGAAATATTTTTGAGAGAATTCGTTACTCCAGATTATTTCTTAAAATCCTAGATTTCTTCTATAATCTCACTTGTGCTTATTTTCATAAATCCTTGCATCAGAAAGCAGTGGTACCATGTTTAATTCATAATCCTGTTAAGGACTGGAATTCTGTTTTGTGAATATTATTCTTTTAAGGGAAGCAGCACCAAATTCTTTATATAAGGATGCATAAAAATAATTATGAAAGCTATTAATGGTCTTTTTTCTGCAAAATACTCGCATCCAGTTTCTTCAGACTTGCTCTCTAAAATACTTACTGTTTATGTATTTGCAACCTCTTAATATTAAAGAGCTATTCCGTGATTAAGAAATCCATTTGCAGCATAATATTCTTCACTTTAGGGGCAAAAAGAGGTCATTTCACCATCTAGAAAATTGCAGTACGTTGTTCTGTCCTATATTCTTAATCTCCAGTTATATAAACAATTTTATTTATTTCTCTGTTTTGCATCTGAATATCTCTGATTAAGATTGATACTCAGCCACATCCCCCATTGTCTCTCCGTTTCACTGCTATCTAGCAAGCATTAAGTCAAAATGACATTCTTCCTAGCTATCTAGGATGTTGAATTTGCTTTAGTTGTTAGGAACAGCTGTAGTTTCAGTTGGTCACTGATGTAGCATGACTATATTAGTAAGTATGCCAAGCTTTCAAATTTCACAAGTAGCAAGTAACATACCTAAATATGAGGTTCACCCAGACAGAGTGGTGTTTAGATTCTGTCCACTGCAGGAATGATTCAAGATTGGTTCCATTTGTCAGACTTCAGGGAAGAGGAGGAGGGAGAGTGAAGCTTCAGTCTTCACAACCAGTGATTCCCTTTCTTCACTCATCGTATTGGTGCCTTTTTCCTGTGATCGCTTTCAGTGTATTGTTTTGGGTTTTGGTGTTTTTTTTGCTTTTTTTCTTTTCTCCACATTCATCATGATACCATGGTAAAATCGTGGAATCATAGAATAGTTTGGGTTGGAAGGCACCTTTGAAGGTCGTCCAGTCCAACCCCCCGCAATGAGCAGGGACATCTTCAACTAGATCAGGTTGCCCAGAACCACATCCAGCCTGGCCTTGAATGTCTCCAGGGATGGGGCATCCACCATAACATGTTACAGTATTTCACCACTCTCATTGTAAAGAATTTCTTCCTCACATACAGCCTGAATCTTCCCTCTTTTTGTTTAAAACCATCACCCCTCATCCTGTCGCAGCAAGCCCTTGCTAAAAAGTCTCTCCCCATCTTCCTTACAGGCCCCTTTAAATATTAATGCTATTAATTGCTTATTAATGAATTGTAATTCCAAGTTAGCATTATTAACATTGAAAAAAAAAAAAAAGGTGGAAAAAAGTAACTTAAATTCGTATATTGTAAAGCCCCAAATGACAGTTTGAGAATTACATTATTAGTTAGAAGCTAGGGAGGGAAAGGAAAGAAATGCCAGTATGGGTCAGACACAGTTTGCTACTTAAAGCTAATATACAGCTTGGTATGGAGCTCTGCTAAGGTTCCAAAAGTCTGTGCAAAGCAAATTTTTATAGTTTGCTTTTCCTTTATTCTATCTTCTCTGATTTTATTAATCAAACATGGTAGGTTAACTACTGTTTGGCTTACAGTTTCAAAGATGAAGGAGCTTTTCCTCATATCTTTGAATGGGAGCCATGCTGTCTGATACAGTTATGCAAGTTTGGAATTTACTTGTACGCCTTTTCTTTGTGCATATACATACTTTTCAAAATTCATGCCTACATTTGAGAACCAGCCAGATGCTACTCTTGTTTCTGATTCTGCAAAGCCATGCAGGCTATTAGCTTTCAGAGTGTGGATATGAAGGCAGAGTTTTTCATGTTCACAATGATGTGTGAACTTGAACTCAGCATGACTGATGAGCTTGACAGGGCTAGCAGTTGCAAAAAGCATTATTTCAGTCACAAACTGAGTATTAGAAGTTATTGAAACTATCTTAGTGCTGAATTATACAGTAAAATTCCTGCAGATTTTCTTCAGGATATGGAAATTAATGGACAATAGAACAGAATTCTCTGGTAACCTGGTAAGAAGAATTTGGTGTGAGTTAACTTGAAATACTTTGGATTATTAGCCATGCAGTAAAAATAAATAAAAATTACTCTACTTATGTTCCTAGCATAGGCAGACAAGAGCATGCATAACAAAATCAGTGATTAGCAAATTTAGAACAAATGGAAGTAATCACTATTCCAGCATTATTATTAAATTCACTGTTATGTGTCATTAAATAAAATGTCTTTATTTTAGAATAGCTGAGATAATTTTATGATCATCAGTAACAGTTACATTTTTGGTAGCCATGATGAGAGTTATGAGAGGAAAGTTCCTGTATGTGATATAAGACAGTTGTTACAAAGCTACCTTGTAATTCATTAATGTTTTTTTGCATTGCATATTGCAAGGTACAAGATGTAATTGTTGAAGCGCAGATAACTTTTCAGTCCTTAAGATACTTGCAGAAGGGACCGGACTTTTTGTAGTATGGTAAATACTCTGTTTATTTTGCTTCTACAGAAATGCATCTTGTGCAGACAAAGAATTAAGAAGATCTCTGGTGCCTGCATTCAGTGCTCATATGGACGCTGTCCAGCCTCCTTCCATGTTACCTGTGCCCATGCTGCAGGAGTGCTCATGGAACCTGATGACTGGCCATATGTTGTCTATATCACATGTTTCAGACACAAGATCAACCAAAATGTGGTAAGGAATTTGTTTCCTTATTTGTTGAAAAATGGAATTGCAGAATTAAAGTGTGTTTCCATAGAACATGGAAGAAAGGATCCATGTGATTTATTATAATATCTCCATCTATCGTATTTCCATAAGTAGCAAACTATTAAACCTTGAAGGTTTTTCCTTCTCCCGTTACCTGGGACAAATAGTTCTTAATATGCCTAACACATTTTTGCGAACACAACCAAGATCTGGTTTTACCTAGTTTTGACAGTAAACGGTGAAACAGTTTGTTCAAAACAGTGAAACAGACCTATTTTTACTTGTTTAAACAGTAAAACCAGGGCTGTTCTACCCAAAAATTTTCTGCCATATGTTTGGGGCAAGTATTTAGGAGGTGGGATTTATATCAGTAGCTGGGAAGTCATTCCCTGATCAAGTAGGACTTTCTGCATAATAGTTTCTTCTATATGTTCTCTCTATGTTGTGGCCACTTCCTCAGCCCCTTAAGTTTTCCACCTTCCTCCAATGTAACTGTTTCTTGTCCCCTTATGCTGTTAAACAATGCACATGATTTTCTTCACCTTATTCGCTTCTATGATACTAAATGGTAAATGTGCTGAAGTTTTGAATTTTTTCTTCTATGTTTATACAGCACTTTATATCGTGGTTTAGCTGTCCTAAAGAGACTTTTCTTTTTCCCCCTGGCATTTTTGTGTTATTGATAGAAAAACCTACAAAATGCTAATGAAAAGCAGTAGGTTGTTTAAACAAAATTCATACTTTCAATCTAATGTAAGACAGTTACGACTTTCTTAGTGTACACTGTATCTGGAACAGAAAAGAAGCTATTATTATTTTGAATGGTAAGAAACAAAACACATAGCTCAAAAAACCACATTAGTAATATAGTAACATGGAATCCAATAAAATCCGGTTTTTCTTACTGGCTTTCTTGACCTATAGTGTCAAAGATAAAAACACCAAACACTAACTGGGGAGAAACAGGACTTTGAGTGGCTACTGTATTAGAGGTTGTGTGAAGGATGTTCAAAGTATCTTGAATGAGACTATCACATACTTCCCTGAAACTCAACACCAACCTTTTGAAAATTTTTATATGGCTCAAATAAAAATCAGATTTGCAGAAGAGAAATAACAAACATGCTTTGTATTCCTCATTGGGCCAAAAATGGGAAAGATCAGGTATGGTTAAAAGAATCTTTTTTTGGGATATTCTTATCTTCTGGGACAAACGAAATTGTTGTATGTTTGTATATGCTGGGTTTTATATTCTGTCTTTGGATAACTAATCTAATCATATCTTTAAGCCTTTGGAAATCTTTTCACCATTGGTTTTCTTTAGTGCTTTGCTTAGCTGTTAGCTATTTCTTCATTCAGAAATTACACTGCATTTCACTGTTAGGCATAGCAATATATCTTACTTCTAATGAACCTCTTTAGTTTCTGTTTTGTTTTAACTTCCTTGCTTGAAAGCAGAACAGGGGAAGTGTGCAAACTGAAATATTTTAGTAACTTTACAAATTTTTACAGGAATCAGATTCTGTTGTTGGCAAAAAAACCCAAAATTTATTCTGGTTTTTAGCAGTTGAAAGCATTGTACATAAAGAAAGGACACTTATTTCACCTCATTTCAAGGAAGGAAAATAAAATTGTCTGTTTTTCCACTAATATAGCCTCTAGATATTGTGCCTAAATGCTCAGTGAATACCTGTGATTACTGCTTTCTTCAAGTTTTAAAGAAAATATTTAACAACCAAAGCTCAACAACCAAAGCATGGCTTCTGCACACTAGGGAAAATTACAACATATATCTATAGTGGTATTTTAATATGTAAATCAATGAGGGTGCTCAATAAAAAAGGTACAGATAAATGTGTATTGTTACTACTATTAGAATCATAGAACGGTTTGGGTTGGAAAGCACCTTAAGATCATCTGGTTCCAACCCCCCTGCCATGGGCAGTGACACCTTCCAGGGCCTTAAACAGTTCTAGGGATGGGGCATCCACAACTTCTCTGGGCAACCTGTTCCACTGTCTCACCACCCTCATAGTCAAGAACTTCTTCCTAATGTCCTATCTAAATCAACCCTGTTTAAAGCCATTACCCTTTGTCCTGTTATTATTTGCTCTTATTAGTGTATCACTTCACATCAGGTAAGAGTTTATTGCAATGATGAGGTGAAGTACACATTGAAATTATTTATGGCTGTCATCTCAAGCAAATTGTGTCCAATTTATTCAGCAATGTAGTTTTAGAAGTATATATTTAGAATATATTTTTCACAGAGTCTGTATTGTTTTCAGGATGTTTTCCTAAAGCAGCATTTTAATTTCACCATGGAAGACACTGGCAGGTCTTCTGATTAAAAAAATCATAAAAAAAAATAAACAAAAGGGAAAGCATAATCCTTGCATCCACATAGTGCTGCCAAAGGAAGTAAATGTACGAGTACCAAGAACTGGACTTTTTAGATGTTGATATTACTTTTCAAAAATACATTCCTTACAGGTCCATGGACTCAAAACTGAGCATGTCTCTTGTGTTTGCTGAAGGTACAGCTTTAGAAGTAACACAAAAATTTGCTAGCAGAAAAGTTGGTTTGTACAGAATGTTTTTGTTTATTCCTGTCACGGCCTATATTATTTTGTTATGTAAACTGGAGTGTCAACATGCAAGGAAAGCTCTGTGATTTACCACTTACAGGCAGTAGGTTGGAGTTTTTTGATTTTTTCTCTTAGGCTGTGCTTGTCTCTGGGCATGAAACATATCCCTAACACCTTTTTGTCATCAAACTGCAAGAACGCTTGGAAGTACGGTTGAGAATAGGTGCTGCAGATGGATATGTTTTGATTAAAAGAACTCTTCTGTGCACAAGGAAATAAGAAAAAAGAAGAAAAAGAGGTTGTATGAATCCATACTAACAGGAAGAAAAAATCCCCGAAGGATCCATACAAGATTAGCAAAGACAGCACTGAGTGTCAGAGAAAGCCAGCCGAGGCAAATACACACTCAGGTGATGTGTCATTTGGAAAGTGTGATCAGAAGAGGCCACCTAGGCAGCCCCAGTTACGTGCATTTTGAAGACTATCTTTAGAAGAGACAAAGATAGGATTTGCAGAAACCTACTATTGCTGCCTTTTGAGCTATTTCAAATTATCTTCTGTTACTGGCTATTTCTTAGCACTGTCACACAGGGAACAAAGGGATGCTTTCCAATGAAAGCTGCAGACCCTTTTTCTGCTGAATAGCTGAGTAATGCAGTGAATGTCATTGCCACTGTCTGCTAACTACTGCCCATCGTTTAACATTTCAGTGAGACTAAGGCATACCTTAGGAAGGACATATTACCCTGAAATTATGAGCCAACATGGTTTTGAAATGTCGTGCATCATTTCTATGCCTAAATTGGAGTTCTGAGAAGTAAGCTTAAAATGATGACAAGAGTTACGTTCCTTTATAAAGTAGGTCTAAGAATTTTCAGGATCCCCCATTAAAAACTAGTGAGAGAAAGTTTCTAGATATTAAGATATACATCAGATGCCTGTTTCATGATGGTTATTATGATTTCATATAACATAGTTTGTAATGTTTATTTTAGGCAGTGTTCAAGGCCAGACTGGATGGAGTCTTGGGTGACATGGTTTAGTGTGTGGTATCCCTGCTTGTGGCAAGGGGGTTGGAACTAGATGATCTTAAAGTCCTTTCCAACCCTAACTGTTCTATGGCTCTGTTGTTCTATATATTTTATTTAACAAGATGTTTGTGTCTTGTCATACAGAAAATGAAGGAGAAGGTGATTATCCCTCTTACCTTATTGACCTTTGCACACAGAAGGGGAAGTTAACTATTTTTCTTTGTATCTCATTGTTTTCTTTAATTCTGCCATTATGTTAGTTCATTCTTGGCTTAGGTACTGTTGAAGAAAACCATGCTTTTTAAACCACAGCTTTCTTAACAAGCTGGTAACTACCACAGCTGTTTCTTTAATCTGACAAACTCCCTTATGTAGCAACTGTCCTTACTGATCAAAAATTACATTCTTAACATCAATAAATTCTTAACATTTTCTGGCAGGAAATGTTTTCTGGGACATGCAATCAATTACAGAGTCTGCTTGTCAATATTTTTTGTGAGAAATGAATCAAGAGTCCTACCAAGATGTCCTGGGTTCAGCTACAGCAG
>NW_009935007.1:0-1038 GCF_000696875.1 Nestor notabilis
TCTACATCGCTCCAAGCATTTATAGGTGCTGGCAACTGACTGGGAGTGTTGGGATGGATCGATGCCCCCCTCCCCCAACACATCTAGTTTAAAGCTTTCATGACCAGCCTGGCAACTATACAACTGTTGCTGTATATGCACACATTCATTTATAGAGATAAAAGGTTTCTACCTGCTTACTCAAGAACAATGTTCCCAGCATAACCCAACATCTCTGTGGCTGTAAGCAAGCAGGACTGACCTACTGAGGAAGGTTGTAGTGGAGCAGGCAGCACATTCACACTAATGAATGAAACTACATGCTGCTGGTATTCTTTCTTATGGTATACAAGACTTTCAAACACTGTTTTCTTCTTTGGTCCCTATTCTTCATTTCTTCCCCATTTTCTTCTTTGATCCTCATTCCAACAAGATGTCTGGCAGATGTTTTCATTTGATTGCATCATTATTTTTTGCCTTTTTAATTTTCTTACTTTCCTTTTTTCCCCCCATATGTTTACAGATCCCTGTTTTCTTTCATTCTTTCCTTTTTAAGTGTGAAGTGCACCATGAGCAGTTGTTTCACATGCAGACTTCACAGTGAAAATGCACAAATTAGGAGTGAAAATATAGCAAGAAGAGTTTGACAGAACTAGTGACCTATAAGTACCTTTCTTGACATGCATTCTCACCTTACCTTCACTGAATAAAAGGTTGTATTCAGACTGCTTCCAAGGAAACCTTTCTGTATCTCGTGTCTCTGGGTTCCTCATTTAGCCCTATCTGTTCATTGTAACAGCATTCTAAAAGGTAGAAATAGAGGCAAACTCTTTCAGAATACCTTAACAGATGCACACTGGCTTACTTTCATCAGTACTAATGTGACCACAGTGATTTTTCATCAAATTTACATCAATTTACAATCTTCTGAGCAAGATAAGGGTTTTTTAGACTTGTTTTCAAATGAGATACATAATTATAATACATACTATTTTCCTGGGCTCTTCCTAGGCTCAGTGCAGCTCTGGTAGGGTAACAGTACTGAAAGGATTCACATTC
>NW_009935007.1:1069-136456 GCF_000696875.1 Nestor notabilis
TAGAGAAAAACTCATGTCTATTGAGACAACCAACAAAATCCTCTTGGCATTGTTGCTGAGGGCCATATGTCTAAGCTTTATGTGGACCCTGTGTTCTTGGAAAAAAAAAGTCTTAATTTGCATAAGTGGGACATACAGAAGTGTGCAGGTTTTGACATGAGCTCTATAGTCTCAGTACTCTGCATGGCTAATACAGTTTGACTAAGGTTGTGGCCAACTTTCTGGTCCCAACCAAAGCGTAGGAGCTCTAGTATCATGTCTCAGACCTCGTCTTGCATAAAAGGAGTGCCATCTCCTGATGCCACCCAGCCTCCACCTGGGCAGACCCCCAGATACTGACACTCTTTAATGACAAAATAGCTCTGGTGATTAGGGACTCCTGACTGAGGAGTTTGCCTTGCTCCAAACCCCATATGTTCTTCATTTCATCATAGGCAGCAACCCAGTTATATGTAATAGACCAGTTATCTGATGCTCCTTTCTGTATTTAGTGAATTAAGATAAAGACCAGGGCACAGCAGACAGATCTTCAGTATCTGATTCAACCTCTAGCAGTGCCTCTCCCTCTCTTCACTGATGAGAAAAAGACAAAGGGAAGATACTCTTGGCTGACTACTTAGTTTAGGTGCAGTGGGTCTTGTTCCTATTGTTAGTTCCTCCCATTGGAGGAATTTGGAGGATTTTCCTGCCATTCCCTTCATCCTCAGTGTTCACTTTTTCATACCTTTTGAGCATATCAAAACAAACCCACAAAACAAAAAGTCATCTGGTCATCAGGAGTAATCTCGTTAATAGTAGAAACTAAAGGAGAGGTTTAGAACAGAAATTTAATTTAAAGCAATTTCATTCTGCATAACATTTTCCAAAGGTACTTTACATGTAAGAAAATCTGGACTAGAATGGAATCAACAGTCTTTTAAAGGTGCTTGAATGATATACAGTACAGTGACTGCTTTTGAAGTTTTAAAGACAGGAGTTGTTTGAGTGATTTGCAGCAAACAATTTTATTTGACGAATTTTGCTATCGTTCCTGTTGGGGCTCTGTGAGTATTTATTCATTATGTGAAATTATTCACAAATGCCTTTAGTGAATAATTGCAGATGCTTTGCAAATAGTTCATAGGAGATATTTGTCATTTTTCTCTTTTCTGATGAGGTTTGTAAGCATGGAGCATTGTTTCTATTCCTTAGCAGTTTGATTTATAGACCAAACCAACACAGCAAATGATGCTATCTGAAATCCACTTTAGTTAATTTAGTGAATATTGAATCTTGAATGTTTTGTTGGGCAGAATTCTCATCAGTAATAACTGAGCTCATAGATGTCTGCAGGAAAAAAAATATGCAAGAATAACATGCTCTGACAGACTCTTACTCTGGGTGGGTGATTTTCTTTAGAGGTCCTTTCTGACGAATGCTTTCAAACCCAAATGAATCCATTTATTTACCCCCACCCTTACTTACTGAAATGAGATATAGGTTCATCTCTGTATCTTCAGACACCAAAAAAAATAGGTTTTATGTCTAAACTCATTGTTTATGTTCTCACTACAATAAATACAGAGATTTACTTCTCTCAACTGTCTCAGACCCATATTTGAAAATGTGGTGAATTTATACTTTGGAGGTACTGCAAGGGAATATTCCACTGCAAGGGAACTTATCTATTCCCTGCCTGTTAGGTATATAAAGTTAAACAAAATTATTTCTGTACAAAGTTCAAAGGCTTAATAATACAGAAAAGGGTCATGAAGACATTAATATAACTTTAGGAACAATGTTAATAGTAATGGGGAAAAATTTAATTCCACAAAATTATAAGCTTATGAACTAGGAAAATTATGTCAGTGATAAACTGGGATTTTAGCAATTGAAAGGAATAAAAAATGAACCATCTGTTTGTGTTAGCTGATCAGATTGGTAGTGGCTACAAAAGTGATACTGAAGAAGAAATACAGTGGATAAAGAAGGTGAAATAATTTCATTACAGGCAAAGTATCTAAGGGAACCTACAAAGTGCAAGTGCACTGCATAGAGTTATGGTTGCACTTATCCAAGAAAGATGAAATTGGAAAAGGAGGAGAGACTAGGATAATGAGGGAGATGTAGAATTTACTTCTAAAAGTTATCATAATATCTGGCTTGTTTAGTTTAATGGAAAAGAGAGTAAGAAATGAGAAAACTGATTTCTATACATGCGTCAAAGAGGGACGTAAAATACAAGGAGTATGAAAACTGCTCAAATGAAAGCACAATGGTAGAAGATGGAGTAGTGGATATTAAATGGAATGGATATTGCACATATGAATATTAAAGAAATGGAGGCTGGAAACTAGAAACAATTTCTAATAAGTGGAGGAAGGAGTTTAGATTTAGGCCTAGAGGAGTAAAAAGCCTGACTAGCTTGATGAAACGGATTACATGACTTGATGGCAAAACCTTTTCCTTTTGGTCCCGTATCTCACTCACATTTTTTTCTTTTCTAATTTATTTTTTACTTTATAATTATATTTCCTCCAATCATACATCATTGAGTGAGGCAGGAGTCCATTTTCTGGGGGTATTAGCCCATCAGGTAACCCAGGCTATCATCCTGGTTTTACTTCAGCCACCTTTCCTATTCCCTGTTCCTATCTTCCTAACACGAAGAAGCCAGAGATTTTGATCAGATTTCACTATTCACTTCTTGGTTTCCTCTGATCCTTGTCTCTTCAGGGTGACGATGCAGGCTAATTTGTTCTTAATATCTGGTTTTCCACAGTGTCCCCCCCATAAGGAAAATCGCTTACTGATTTAAGTATCAGTATCTGTATTGTAAGTAATCAGATAACTTACTATGTGTCTGTAAGTGTCTGTAAGTATCAGTATCTGATATTTCAGTGTCTGAAGGGGGCCTATAAGGACGCTGGGGAGGGACTTTTCATTAGGGACTGTAGAGACAGGACGAGGGGTAATGGGTTCAAACTTAAACAGGGGAACTTTAGGTTAGATATAAGGAAGAAGTTCTTCCCTGTGAGGGTGGTGAGGCACTGGAATGGGTTGCCCAAGGAAGTTGTGAATGCTCCAACCCTGGAGGTGTTCAAGGCCAGGTTGGACAGAGCCTTGGGCGACATAGTTTAGTGTGTGGTGTCCCTGCTCATGGCAGGGGGGTTGGAACCAGATGATCTCAAGGTCCTTTCCAACCCAAACTATTTTATGATTCTATGATTTCTTCCATTCTTCAGACCATTGGCTAGGAAAGAAAATCATAGCAATACGGCGTCAACAGTCAGGGGACAGGACTCCAGAGACACTAATTTCAGTGTGGATATTATTCATACAGATTAACGGTTCAGTGTAGACCTAGCCAAAGAGAAAATGAAAGAGGATGAATTGTGTCTCAGAGCTACAACAGATTCATGGGTTACTGCTAAGGATATTCCTAAGCCATTTATATATTTTTCCCTGCTCTGCTTAAATCGTAATCTTATTGCAAAATTAAATGTTTTGCGTAACAAAAATAAACTGGTAAGCACAGTGATAAAGAACTGAGTGACAAGTAAACACTCCTCCAACTTTGTTTTACTGTCAGAGCAATTTCTCATGATCTTTCTGTCCATGAGCTTCGTTCAAGTCTTTCCAGCAGCCATCCAGCCCTTTAATGCAGGTCATTAAGCTGCACTGCACTTGGACACAATATGTGTTCCTAATAATCTAAAGTGACAGGATAACATAAGAGCTTTTTTTTCCTTAAATTATTAGATGGATTTAATTAATTGGGAGGGAGTGGTTTTGACTGTGTAAGGAATGTCCAAACCTTATTTATGTTCCATGGGCTCTAAATGGAAACTTTAATTAGAACAGACTAATATGAGGCATAACAAAAGAAAGACCTAGGTTTAAGGAATTATATGCAGCTCAGGTTGCAGAGTGTCTGTTAATCTAATTACTTCCCCATTGCTTTTCTATCACAAGTGGTGACTCATTTTTCATGGAATTGAAGTTCTTCCTTAAAATTCGCTCCTATAATGCTAAGCATTTGAAGGGATCAACATGAAACCTTTTGATAACCTGTTTTACCTGATCTTAATTTCCTATCTAAATCCTTTGCTTTGACATTGCTATCTCCCTTTTTCTCTGTAGGGAATTTTCACTTTCTCTTTTACCAGCAGTAACCAAAAGCTATTTTAATCAGTTAAGCAAATTTCTTCATGTACTCCTAGCAAGGGTACACAAATATAACTGTAGTACTGATCAGGTAGACATATAAAAAGCAAGTGAATCTTCATTATCAACTCTATTATGAACTTGTTCTATGAAAGATACCTTAATTGGTTCATATTTAAGAAATGAAAATATAGTTTAATTTCTGTATGTAAAAGACGGAGAAGCTGTCCTCATCTCTGAATACACAGGGACTTATGTGAACAACCTAGTAATTTCATAACCCAGCTGTTCTCTAAGCAGACTCCTCCTGCCAATATAGGATCCTGCCCTGATCTGCTCTGTTGATTTGTTACCTTACAAAAATATCACAGATAAGGTTTACAGGCAGTGTGAAGGCTTAAAAGGGAAACCTAAAGTGAGATTTATAGAGATGGTCCTCAACAGAGGCACCAGAATGCAAATAAATGCTCACTATTACACAGGTTTCTTGAAACGAGAACACTTTGTAATCTCTCCATCCATATTTTCTGCATAATTATTAAACCCCACAGCTACACTGAGCTCCCAGCCAGACCCTCATGCTTTTAGCAAGGAAATCCTTTCAAGCCCTGCTTAAAAATCCTTGTCTTTCCTGCTTTCAGGAGGAATGAAAGGTGTTCTAGTGATAGCAGGGGCTCACAGTGACAATTATTTCTGGACAATCTTTGACCATCCCAAATTTATTTTATCCTGCAGAATAGAAACATTATATGCATAGAATGCACATGGTTTGTATGCATTTAACTGGTGTGTTCCTTGTTTAACAGGTTTTAACTTACATTTTTATATCAGTAATAAATTTCCAGTTGTTTGCAGCAGATCCCTAACATTTTTTGTGTCACCAGCCTGGATAGAAGCAGAAAAGGGCTGTAGCGAGATTTCTTATGTTCTCTGCAAGACATGGTAAGAAGCTGATTCCTGCTTCCTTTGCATATAAATACTTCTAAAAGAGGTCACTGTGAAGACTCACATCCAAACATCTTCGAAAGCCTGTTTTAAAACTAGGCTCATTAGTTTCTTTCAGGGAGGAAGGGTGAAGTAAGAGGAGAAATCCCAGATTTAAAATCTGTAATTAATTTTAATTTTAATTTTAAATTTAAATTTTCCTTGGCAATTTCTGCTACGAATGAGACTGTGGCAGATTCAGCCTCTCACAAGTTCTACACAAATCCCTTTGAAATCTATGTGGTCATAAATGTAAAGTGTATTGAAAATGCCAAAAAATTAAAAGCAGGCCTTTAAAAGAGAGCAAACGTGTGTTAACTGTGTTCAGACTGGAACCTTTAGGGCATGTTTGTCCACACAGGTTTCTTCATAGCTGTGTGCATGAATTGACCCCCACCAGGCAATTGCAGAAGGAGATGGAGTTACCATTTCTAATATAGGAAAAGGTCTGTGTGACCAGGCTTTCAAAGAAGGAGAGAACTGGAAAGCAAGATAGGTTAGCCAGTACATGGAAGGACTGGCTCCCTGTGTAGGAATGAAAGGGAGGAGATAAAATTCGGTAAAAAAGGAAGCAGGAGCACAGTCATGAGCTGCAGGTTAGAAGGACGTTTCACAGAACCTTAATGATAAAGGCAATGATAATCTTGGGCTTAAGTTAGGTCCTAAAGATAAATGATATGAATATCCCTAGCTGGAAAAAAAATATTGACCTTTCCATGCCAATAGTGAAGAGCTGCGTGCTACCTGCTATAACAGATAGGGCTATAAAAGACAACTGGCTATAGAATATAAACAACAAATCATCTTAACTCTGGAGCTGCATGGAAATAGATCTGCTACACATATGTGTCAGTGTATGCCACAGTGGGACCATGCTCAATAAATGTCTGTCTGGCCATTTTCTAACGCTACTTGAGTAATTAGCCAGTACTGTATACCCGTCACTAGGCCACTTCTGCAGGTAGCTCCCCCACCTTCCTTGGGTTGCTACACTCCTTTCAAGCCATGTCATGGCTATTCTGGAACAAGAAAAGAAAGAGGTTCAAGGAATCATTCCCAGTCCCTGATCCTGACACAGCTGCAACCTTTTGACCTACCTGAGAGCATATAACTGTTGTGAAGATTCCCACTAACCAAAAAAAAGGAAGGAAGAATGCATATTATATTGTCCTTTGATCTTTCAGAAGCAAACCTGAGTGGCAAAATACTGCAGTCAGTGGCATTTGATGCTATAAAACTGGTAGAAATGGTCAAGTAAACAGTAATGTGATGTTTAATTCGTAAAGCAATTAATTGAATAACAGCTAATATCTGACTAGAACATTGATTCTGTATCTGTCTTTACAAAGTATGTGTTTTTCCATTAGAAATTATAACAAAGCTTTGGGTACATGGTTTTATGCTTACCTTGGGTGCCATTCAGTACACATAAGGAATTCTTTTGTTTATAAGGGCTTTTTAGCTAATGCAAGCATACTGAAAAATAAAAAGAACTGGACTTTTCTTCTCAAGGCCCAAATAAGGATGGTGATAGACCTCCATGGCTATCTAAGAATATCCAGTCAGGACATAACATAACGTTTTTATGTGCTGTTCCTATCCATTAGACTTTAAGAATGAAAATCAATCTCTTTTTTTTTTTTTCCTTTTTAATAAAAATCACTTTGTTCTGAGGCAGAGCTATTTATTTCTAAATAGGCAAAGAGCCGAGAACCAGACCAAAACCAGCAACTTTTCCACCTATTTCCTTTCTGGCTGTTCTTTCAGTATTACTTCCTCAGTCTCAGAGGATACAGGCTCATAGTAAGAATGCACAGTGGGTTTCGCACCATATCTGTCTTGCATTGATTTTCTGCTTTTTCCCTAGCAAAATGGGGAAAAAGAAGGCACCAAAGCTGAGATTGTCACAGCATTGCTACCTCCACACAATTGACCGTCATTGTGGTTACAGTGATCATTTAAAGAACAAACACTATTTCAAACAGGCAAGGGATAAAGGGAGCCACAGTTTTAAAATAAATACCAATACCAGGAGACTAAAAGAAAATGCTTTAGACCTGTGTTCAGTTCCTATCAGCAGTTCATAAATAAGAAATATTTGTACCTTTGGAGATACTTTAGTCCATAGAAAGTGCTTAGTGCTCTAGCAACATATAGCAAATTGCATGGGCCCGCAGTCGTTTTGGAATGTACCAATATTTGCAGGATTCAGTGTGCAGAATTAATAAGGGGAAAAAAATCTTTCCTCACTGTGCTAAAAGGTGTATGAATAAACCATAGTACCTGACATGGCACCTTACTGTATTTGTGTTTTATGAAAAACATACATATATAAATAAATATACATACCTACACACAAAAAAGCTTTTTTAATAGAAAAGACTTATTTGCAGGGAAGAGGGAGAGCTAAGACAGAAAACTATTGAAGGGGCATAATTTTTAGTTTACCTCTATAAATTGTTGAATTAGGTTGAGAAATTGACACAAAAGGATCTAAATAGCTGTAACTTTCAGAAGGGCATATAAAAGTATGCACCATTAATACAAATCTAGACAGTAACGATGTCTTCAAGGTATATGAACTCTGCTGCAGAAAGGCTGTCTACAGGTAAATCTGGTTCATTCATAGACATATAAAAACAAAACTGTAAAATATCTTATCAGAGTAATCAGGTCTTACTCTAGCTAAGTTTTCTCATCCTGCTGTTGAGGAGCTGAAGGTCAACCAAAGACAGCGGGCAAAATAGCTACCATAATACCATCCAGAACAAAATGTGTAAAAGCATGCTGTGTCTCTGTGCTGCTAGAAATATATTGCTTTTATCTAGTTTGAATCCATTTTGCTGCAGTTTATACCCATGAAAAATTCATTAAACAGAAGTCTTTTTCACAATTAAAAGCTGTTTTCTCAAGCATCACTTCACACTAAAAAACCATGTTAAGTCCTTTTGTGACAGCTTTCTTCCCAGGTCATATTTTCCACTAGTCTCCTACAGACCCTTATTACTCCTCCTTTCTCCAGGAGTGTGGTGTACAAAGATGAGCTCAGCTAAAACCTTGTGAGCCTTGTTGAGTAAAAAGGAGTGATACTTCTCTCTTCTTCTAAGCTATGAACTTGCTATATACCATTATTGTCTTGTTTTCCACCTGTGTTCAATCATAATCCAAGGTCTTCTTTAGAAGAACTGATGATTGTTCCCTGTTTTCTATTTGTGGAACTAATTACTCCCACTTACATGCAAAACCTTGCATATTACTGCATTAAATTCATTGAATCCCATTTTTCTGTCTTTGTTTGGATCTGTAAAAATATACTTTGAATTCTAAGCCTGCTCTCCAAAATATAATTCCTGTGTCTGTGCCATTGGTAGATTTAACAAAAGCATTGAAAAAGACTGAGGTAGAAGAAGCTATTGCAAAACCCCCTTCAGTGTATCTTTTCATTAGTATCTCTACCATGGGTGCAGTTACTCAATTATTTTGTACCTAGTAGTTTTATCTAGACCTACTTTGCTTATGAGAATTCCATATGAGACCAAGTCAAAAGCCTTTCTAAAGCCAAAACCCATGACATTCACTGCTTGTCTCTCTACAAAGCCTGTTACCTTGTCACAGAGGGAGTTTAGACTGGTTCAACATGATTTGTTCACATTAAATCTATCTATCTTGGCTGCTACTCATCTCCTACTCATCACTCTGCTACAGGAGCACAGATAATAGTCTGTGTTGTTTCAGTGTTGATTTTGTCTGCACCAAAAATGGTCTGACATTTAATGCAAAATTTCTCCATTAATACAGTTTCTTTCATAATCAGGCAAATTAAGGTAAAGTATATAAAAATGGTTTCTGAGTATTCAAATAGAACTTTTTTGGAGCTATTTTGGTTGATTGATTGGGTTTTTTACGTTGGTTTTCTTTTACTGCGTCAATACAACAAGAAGGATATGCCAGGATTTCTTTCTCAAATATAAAAAGTGGAATTGAGAGCTAATTGTAAAATTCAACCAGTTGTAACCATGGCTCTCTTAAAGGTGTTTCTTTAATGAATATGCTTCTATACATTGCTTAAATATCTGTGAAGCTTTTGAAAACATGTAAAATTCATCATATTTTCTGAAGTATCTGTTACTCAGGGAGGACGTTGGGAATACAAAGTCCATTCAAATTTAGGTACCATAAGGGAAGATTTTCCTGCCAATATGCTTCAACCTTGTTATGGCAGGGTGAGGGGACAGTTCAATTTCTGCAGGCCACTCAGTCCTTGATTTCTCTGCTGACATTGTTAAAAAAGGTGTCAGTTAGCAACAGCTGTAATACAGGTACCTGTTCATGAGTCTCTGGGTGGAGACCAATAGCCATTTGGAATAGGTCATTGGGTAGCCATCTGTCATGACTGATCTGCAGGCACTACTGACACATGCTGGACTTCATCCAGCCCTGGTAAGCAGAAGACTCCATTTCCTCTTATCAAGCCACAATTTTTCCACCATGGAAAGATTTTAAAGCAGGTTTTACATCCCCTTTTCACATTGCTGTTCTTAGCCTGCTGTCAGGAGCTAAAATGTGCACTGACATTCACCATCTCTGGCATTCCAATCCAGCAGGGAGCAAGAGAGGGAGAAAAATATGTCTGAAGTGTTCAGGCTGCTATCAAAACCCACTGCAAGTGAGGTCAGGCTGTGACAGACCTCCATCAACATATATACTCTCCATTAAGTCTTGGAGATTCTCATTCTGATAGGTTTAAATCATGGCAATTTATTACCAGAGTGGTGACAGCATTTTTCTACAACACTGTGAGGAATCTGTCCTTTGTCACTCTGAGGCACTCCAATATATTCGTTCTCCCTCTTGACTCTGTGAGCCACCAGGAAATCCAAAAACAAGTTTGTGCCTTAGAGACCTTAAAGACCATATGTTGTCCATAATATTTCCTCCTCTTCTCACAAATAGCATATAAATGGCTGTATATGGGTCTTTGTGGCTCTAAATTAATACAGTACAGTGTACAATCTTACCAAAAGGTGATAATAAAGGATCTGGATGGGCATGAGAAAAGAATTTAATAAAATAATAACAACTACAGTGTTTTCCTGTATCTTTTAAATGCTGTCCATTTAAATATTGGTTTTTCAATTACTACAAAGCATAAGTAATTTTTGCCTTATACTTTTATACTAATAAAAGATATATAGAAAAGTTCTAAGTACAAATGATCGTGCTTATTATGAGGGACTAACAAAAAGCAGAGGCAGTAGCTCATTTTAAGCTGTTAACATCTTAAAATTCCTCTTTTGAAGGAATTTCTGTGACTGCATGCCTGTGATAGTATAGGAAGACTCCCTAGGGAGCCCTTTGCAGTGCTATGGTACTTAGTCACTCCATAGAACTGGCAGTTCCTGGGAGCATGGCAGGGATTCTTGAGGTGTTTGGGTGGAAAAGGCAGTGTCAGTAGAGCTAGCTGAAAAACTCCAAGAGCAGAGATACAGATATTAACCTATGTGCAAGATGTATAATCTCTTACTAAAGTCTGCGGAGTCAGTGGAGTTCTGACAGTCAAAGGATTATTGAGAACTGCTCGGGTCAGTAAATGCTACAGCTCTTAACTTCTTAACTCCTTTGGAAAGGACCTAAGGAGCATATTTCCAAACTTCTAGTGTCAAAATTACATCTTCCAATCTTTTCAATGCTTCTGTTACCCTTTTCGATGCCTTCTAAATTTAGCTTGCATCCTTCCTTTTCTCTAAGTCCTTTTATTTATGAGTATACTTTCATTCTGTTTAATCTGGTTTTATTTTAGTTGCTTGTAATTTTGGAGTGAAAACATATTTTAATAATAAATATCCAGTCCAGGAAGAGATATGAAAATATTTTTTTCTATATCATTTTACATTGTACACCTTACCTTTTGGAGGGCTGGTCTGTGGCATCGAAGACCAGCAGAGGTAACTAATTTGTGCAGACAGCATCAGTGTCAAATGATATCTATATAGTTGCTCCCAACAGCCAGTATTAATACCTTACTAATGATGTTGTTACCTGTTTGAGACTGTGATACATTACTACAAATCTGGCTAGAAAGTTTCATGCTGACCTCAATCATACGCCTTAATAGATCATTATGATACACAAACATAACTTGCCTCTTTAAAATCTGATGCAAAAGACATCAAAGGAATAGAAAGAAGACTTTTTATTTTATCTGGGTAACTTTTCCAACTAGACCATAAAAAATGCTAAATTAACAGCATAAAATTGTTCACAAATGTTATATAGATGTTATAATATATATGTTTATGCATGCATTACCATATATATTGCTGGGGGGGGGGGGGAGGGGCAAGAAAAACAATTTCTGTAGACCTTAAAATGTTCCATCCCAACTTTGTCAAAGTTAAATATTTTAAGTGTTCAACTTTGTATTGGAAAACTTCCTTCAGGTTTTATGATAAAAATTTTAATATCAAAATAAGCTTTAAACAGTAGTTTTATTTAGAGAGAATTAAGAAAATTCCTTGTTGCAGGTAAATCCCATATCCAACCTTCTAAACTCTCTGTTTGACTGAGGTGGAACATTGGCCTTGCCTGTCTTTCATTCTCTTCACTTAACTGTAGTACATTGGTTCGGCTTTGTTTCTGGGTCTGTCTCTGGCTTCAATCAGAGACCAAACCCAGTTTTTTCAGGGTTGTCCCTTCACCTATTAGCTCACATTAATAATAGAAAGCCTAGTGCCTGCTTATTTCGTGACCCAAGCAGCTGGCTTCATTCAGTATCTCCTACCCCTAACTTGATTCTTAACCAGATTTAGGATTTTTTTCAGATATGAAAATGGAAAACAGAAAGAGAAAAAAACCAGTGATACAGTGGATTATCTACTAGCCACCAAGTAGCCCAGGACCAAAGAGCATGAGCCTGGTGTCTTTTTATAACCATTTAATTATTCATGCTAATTGTGTCACATTCTATTATTATATTCTTCCAGGTTTTGATTGTACTCCTCTTCAACACTCTAACCATGAAGTAAATGTTTTTTCAAAGAAAGGTTGGACCAGATGATCCTTGAGTGGATTATCTACTAGCCACCAAGTAGCCCAGGACCAAAGAGCATGAGCCTGGTGTCTTTTTATAACCATTTAATTATTCATGCTAATTGTGTCACATTCTATTATTATATTCTTCCAGGTTTTGATTGTACTCCTCTTCAACACTCTAACCATGAAGTAAATGTTTTTTCAAAGAAAGGTTGGACCAGATGATCCTTGAGCTCCCTTCCACCTAACCATGAAGTAAATGATTTTTCCAAAGAAAGGTTGGACCAGATGATCCTTGAGCTCCCTTCCAACCTGGTATTCTATGAATCTATGATTCAAAATGCCTGTCTCAACTTCATGTACTCAATGCATATACGAGGATTTCTGTACTGTCACCGAACATATATGGGTACGTAATAGTTTGTTCCTTCTTCCCTTTCCATTGCTGGCATAGGTAGGACCAAAAGCACCCAGTTTTGATTAAGTCAGGTTCAGATGGCCACACAAGTGATCCATCTGTCCATCACTTGGCACTAACCACGCAGGCTACACAGCTTTTCTTCTGGGTAGCAGCACCATCACAAAAAGTCATCAGTGTCAAAGCCATTAGTGTCTGTGATTTGCTATATGTACCATCCTGTTGCTCAGAGAAAGAGTGCAGTTGCATCATGCATTGCTAATGATGCCTTGGGAAATCCTGATTTGCGCACCAATCTCTCTTCAAACAATGGCAGAATGTTTACTTGTAAATAAATAACTAAACATGCAATTGTTTTCCGATTGCATGTGTGCCTCTGCCTGGTGTCACATCAGCCTGAAGGATCTTGTTTAATGACATTGGTTATACAGTTCCTTGGTATCATCTGCTTCCATCACAGTAAAATGTAGGAAAATCAGGTACATTTACTAAAATGTGAGAGAATACAATTCTGTTTGAGAAAGTTAAACAATTAAACTAACCAAGTTAGACTAACTTTGTTAAACTAAGTTTAACACTTTCTAATTCCGCATAGAATGGCTTTTATCCTGTTATTTCTCTGCTGTATGGTATGGTTGTATGTGTGCCAAATATATCAGATTTCAAACAGAAAACCCCATGTTAGAAAACACGGGATTCACCTTCAGAGAAAGGAAAGATACTGGAATTATGAGATAGATACAGAGCATTTCTAAATGCCTTTATGAACTGCTTTCTGTAACTAACTGACCTCACGTTGCCTGTAATTCCACTGACAACAGTGCAAATGTAAAAGGCACAATTGCGGAGTCAGCCCCTCCATCAGATCTCTTTGTTTCCCTGATCCAAATCAACACATGCCTTCCATTGCACACCCACTTCAGGCAACATCCATCTTCTTGTCTTTTTCCATTTCACTGACTCTCCATCTATTTATTTTCAGACCTCATCCAAAAAACTTTGTTTTCTCCCCCACCGTTTCTTCCTCTTATAGCTGCTATAATTTGAAATATAATCCTTGTATCTTTTATGAGGAAAAGTGTTTATGTGAGAAACTCATTCATGCAAATAATAAATATTGTGATGACACTTCCCTGAGGCCAGAAACTTGCAGATGCACTTATTTATTAAAATCCATTGTTTTGTCTAATTAACATTTTGAAGACAGAGAATGCCTGCTCAAGATCATGTCTTTGTGAACTCAGAAAGAAAGGAATTGTTTTATCTATGGCAGCACTTAAATGCTGAATAGCTTTCCAAACTGAAATCATTTGTAATAAAGAAAAAAAGAACAACCAAGAAAAAGTATTTGTTTTTATTTTATGCAAAACATTTGCACTGTAGATATTAATGTGCATGGTTGCAAAACTATAATCTTTAGTTAATTGACAGATGAATGCTACTGCAGCAGTAGTCGTGGCAGCATCAGCGGTAGCATCCACCTCTTGGAGGTTCAAAGGGGGTAGAAGAGCTGCTTTCTTCAGAAGAAAGGACTTTATGCTGCCCTTCACTATGGTGAAAAAGGCTGACAGGAAATAAGGAAATAATCTTAACCTTCTGTCAATGTCTTCTGAAAGACAAGATGCTGCCCATGCCCTGCTGGGCCTTGTCTCTGCATACAGGCACAGACATGAAGTGCTGAAGGAAACACTGAAGGGTCCATGACCATATGATATGAACTTTGGCTTTGTCCTTGGAAAAGGAAACTTTCAGTTTCATCTAAAAGACAGGGTTGGTTTTCCTTTTTCCTGTATTCAGCCTTGCTACTCATTTTTTCAGCCAAAACTATTATCAAAGAAAGGAAATAATGTAGTTGCCTCCTGTTCCTCAAAAGATTTTGTGATTGAGGTATACCACCTAACCTTTCAACCTTCTCTGAATGTTTGTACAGTAAAGATGATAATAGTCAACCAATTCACAAAAAGTTAATGAAAAGTCCAGAGTCTAAATCCAGAGAAGGCCATGAGGATGATCAGGGTCTGGAGTACCACCTGTATGAAGGCAAGCTGAGAAAGTTGGGGCTGTTCAGCCTGGAGAAGAGAAGGCTGCGTGGAGACCTCGTAGCAGTCTTCCAGTATCTGAAAGGGGCCTACAAGGATGCTGGGGAGGGACTCTTCGTTAGGGACTGTAGTGATAGGACAAGGGGTGATGGGTTCAAACATAAACAGAGGAAGTTCAGGTTATATATAAGGAAGAAGTTCTTCACAGTGAGGGTGCTGAGGCACTGGAATAGGTTGCCCAAGGAAGTTGTGAATGCTCCATCCCTGGCAGTGTTAAAGGCCAGGTTGGACAGAGCCTTGGGCAACATGGTTTTGTGCAAGGTGTCCCTACTCATAGCAGGGGGGTTGGAACTGGATGATCTTAAGGTCCTTTCCAACCCTAATTATTTTATGATTCTAAGAGTAATTTGATCATGTCTTTTTTTTCAGGCTCACCTATGGCACTTGCTTTTCTTACAAATAAAATCTACAAGCTAGGTCAGTGGCAGATTTCAGATATTACCATATCATGTTAAGGGTGGATGATAATGATAGTGGTAATAATAATAATTCCTACATTACCAAACACACATTAGAACTCACATGAAACTATTAGAAATTGTTAGAATGATGAAAAAAAGTTTCTCTAAAGCTGTAGACTGACCAAACAATATAATTTGAAACATTTCCTTCTGAAATGTTTGAATGGGAAATGTAAAATGAAGAATTCATTTCAAGTCAATATTGAATCTTTTCCTCTACCTGAGGTCTTCCATACTTTGTGAAAATTATAATTGTGGAGTTTTCACACTTCACACTTTGACTTCTGTTCCCCTACTTCAAAATGCTTTCCTTGATAAACTGCTTTTAATCCCTTTTATGACATTGTTGGAACCTGGGATATAATCAAACAATTTTTAACTTATTCTCTGAAAAGAAGAAGTTTTAAAATAAAAACGGTTGTCAAAGTGGTAGAACTTCCTACTAGAAGAAACTCCCTTTTTCCATTGACTTTACTACCCACAATGAATTGTTCCATCCCTACCTCTCCTGACTGCTCCAGGATGCCTAATGTCATATCATGTGTCAATTCTCCTAAAACTTTGATTTTGTTTCACTGGTAAAGTTAACTTTGTTAAATTGTGATGTCCTGAAAATGCCAGAATCATCTTTAACGTTTTCAAGAAAAATCATGCTCCGGAACTGAGCTTGTTGTTATGAGTTTTGATTCACTTGGAAGTTGCTTTTGCTGTGTTACACTTTTCAACATCCAAGACACCAGAGCTGTGCTGTGTTCCGTGAACAGTTGTTACACCCAATGGAAAGATATGACAAATAGCATACAGAAGAAATAAAAATTCAATGAATGGTGGTAAGAACCCTCTATAAGAAGACATGTTGATCTTTGGGGAGTGATTGATGTTCTTCTGGATAATATCCTACCATGGCTAAGACTTGGGAGAAAAATTGATTTACAGTGAAGGACACTGCACATAAATATTTGCACTACTTTATTAGGAGCCTACGATTGTTCCTAGGGAATCAGTGGAGAGACAGAACACTGAAAGAGCCGTAGAAACTGCTTAGTTAGAAACCTAAACCCTATGAATGTTCCTTGGAAAACACCAGCACTGGGGTTAATTTGACCAAATACCTTTGACAAATCAAGATGTATAAACTGCATGTTTATACATCTGTACCTGAGATAGACACTGTGTACCCTTATTACAAACCCCTGAGAGAAATAAGCACTTCATCTCACACTAAAAGAATTAACTAGAACAGATCACACAAATCTCACTAAATCATTGACTTTTTCCCTCTGTGGATTATAAAGGCAATAAACAGTTGCAGATATTTCCACAATACCAGATTAATTCCCATCCCTTTTTTTTACATCTTTTTCCATAAAAGAAGACACAAGTTACTAACTTAATGCCCTATTTAGTACCAAACCCTCTTTGTTACAAACATATCAAGGTCAGCCTTCTTTATGTCACTTGCAGCTTGCAAGTGGTTGTGTTGCTGAATACAGGGGCCATCAATATTCTGCTGCATTACAGAGTAAGGATGTGTTCAATGTCATCTTGAATCAACAAACGTGATCCAAAAAGGATGCCTTTGATTCCACTTGAAAAGACTTTTCTTGGAAATAACATTGAGGTGGCAGCAATAGGGAACGTACTGTAGCTGCAGCACTGAAAGGGAACCTGCCGGTAGAAACAAATCCAAGTATCTGTACCTTTGGTAGTAACTGAAGCTATGTTATGGAAGCTGTCAAGGTCAAGGCTATATAAATGAAATAAGCAATGCAATTTGTTAAACATCCATTCTTCCTCAGTTCATCTGTATCTGGCTACAGTCAGCAAGAGAGGCAAACTGCCGGATAGGTGCAGTTATCCTGTACCTGCAAACTGACAAGGAGCTTTAAGTTACCTTAATTCATGTAATTGCAGACCTTTGGCAATAACAGTGAAACTGCAAAAAATATGCCATAAATGCCCTTTTCAGATTACTCTTCTCATTTCACTGTCATACTTTGTGTAGATGGATATTAACCTGTATCATCTGCAGTTACAGGTTCAAAACCACACAAGCTACACTGATACTAGTTCCAAATAAGAGCAAATTAGGTTCCTGAGTCAGTGTTTTCTGAATGAAAGGCAGTTTTTCCATTGAATTAATAGATGTTGGACTATGTACTAAATCTGCCATGGCGCTGGCTGTAAAAACTCTGTCAGTGCTAAACATCTTTGGGGAAAGTTCAAAGTCTGAACTCCATAACGTCACCTGAACCTTAGATTCTGCTGGAGTGTCTGCCAAGATTATTCAAACAATTTTCTTCCTAAAATTGCAGTTTTGACTAACTCAAAACTGTTTTCAAATTTGAACTGAATTTGCTAAGTGGTTTAAGCCAAAACCAGCCAACTATCAAGTACACCAAAATGGGAAGGCAAAAGTTTGCTATGTTGTCAGAGGAAAACTAAACCAGAATGCAGGGCAACTGTGTTTGTATACTTTTTTCAGAATAGTTTTTTATGCACATCTTCCAAAAGAAGATCATAGTTTATTCTAGCTCACCCTAGTGAGCTCCCTTAATATCCATGCTGTATAAGGGTTTAAACACTATTTGGGACAGGGAGAGAACTATTACGATGTCCCTGCAGCGTGCTTTCTTGGTGACCAAGATGGGAGACTGAGTATTTTGTTTGTCAGGTTTTATCTCTGCTGCCACAAAGTCTGGTAGCATGGAGAAATGCCAGATGGTTTGAGATTGCTACTTGGGTTAGTCAGAAGCAAAATATGTAGTCAATAAGACCATAAAAGAGACAATTTCTGATTCAAGACTTTTCTAAACAGAAAAGATAGCATCATTTTATGCTTTTCTTACCTTGGTCTCATACAGGCATTCTCTACCATCTATCGACAGAGATAGGATAGAAGGACAGATTGGAGCTTTAGCCTGACAGAGAATGATTGTTTTCAAACATCTTCAGAGCATATATGTTGTCCTATAAACTGTCTCAAAGTCCAGTAACTTGTGTGTGTGGGCACAGAAGCTCACACAGATCAACCTGGTGGCATTTAAATTTGAAACTATTCTGTACTTATTGGATCCTAGACTTCTCACTTGAGGAAAGCAGCCCAGAGCAGAAGATCCCTATGGCTGTATAAGACAGCTTACTCTTTTACCCTTTCTTTGGAATTTAAAGTGTCTATTAATATTCTTTTTATTTTTATTATTTTATTATTTATAATAATAATATTCTATGGATTCGGTGACTTAAAAATTATTCCTAATTCATGTCTTAATATATCTTAGCCCTTTTCTTCCTGATATGTCTCTGTGGCTCTAATAAAGTATTGAAAGAACCTTTCAAAAACGTTTAGATTTTTCAGGCTTTGCTGATTACAGCTATTCCTAGCTTAGGGATTTCCATTTCACCTTAGTAGTCATGGAAAATCTCTGGCTGAAGTGCAGATGTAACTTACTGTCTCTCAGATCATTAGCAACAGGGAAGGGACTTTGACCACTACATCTGAAACCGTCAGTCTTCATTCTTTTGTCTTAAAATCTTGAAGTCTCTCACCTAAAGCTGTAGCAGATGCTTCTTTAACCTCTCTCTGTGAGCAAGTACCACGAGAGGGAGCTGGTGCATCACCCAGGGTAGGGGTGGTTGTGCAATTCCTTCTGGAGCTGCACTGTGGGGTTGGGAGGGGAGGAACACCGGTTTCATAGACGGACTTCATTTGAAGCCTTCAATACTCCATAAAAATGGCAATGTTTTTCACAAGGAAGCTGCTTGACAAACATCAGCTCATCTAATTCTTAAAGCACTTGAGACAAGGCTGTGAAGAAGTAATGCTAGTAACTTAAAGATTTGACTGAATAAAGTGAGCAATAAGGTCTACAAGCAGAAACTCTGGGTCTTAATCTTCTCCTTATTTTCCCTATTGTCCCTTTTTAGTTTTGTTTTCTTGCCACATGATATTCATTTGACGATAGGAAAAGGAGACATCACAGAGCTGCCCATGGTTTTGAATAAAGTAATTCAGAAAGACAAGTGACTGATTACAACTGCACAGTGCCCTGAATCTTTCCTGGGATTAAGACCTGAGGGAAATTCTGCCCCTCTCCACTTTGTACTGAGCTCGTTGGCTGTGTTAAAAGTCTCTAATTTCCTTCTGACACAAGTGTGAGAAGCCAAGGGCCATACATTATAGGTGATGGCATCTATTGAAAAGATGTAAGAAGTATGCAAATGGCTTGCTGGTGGTCGAATTACCATCAATTTAACACATCTTTCCAGCAAATCATCAAACAGCCTGAAATAATTCATTCGCAGCCTTGTAGAAAGAAACCTTTAATCAAATGTGCTTCTCAATGAATGACTGCAACCTTGCTTGTGTTTAAAGTTTGTTTAAAACATTGAGAGGTGAAGAAAATCTTTGCCATTTGTTGTGGTTTTGTTGATGCAGTGTATGTAGGTATTTATGTACTGCAGCATTGTTTTTGAGGGTATTTTCTTCCCAGGGATTCATTAAAAACTCCTTGTTAAAATGTTCCACATGCTTGATGCGCTACAGCAGCTAAATACAGTCTGCAGTCACATTCAAAGTCGTACACCAGGGGAGACAACTTCAATTTTACAAAAGGCAGGACGTAGGAACAAAAAAGCTTTAATCAAAGGGAAAAGTGAGAAGTTAACACACATAATTAATTAATTTCTGCAATCTGCTTATTGTATCTACTCAAACTGAAACAATTGGAGGAGGTGAAGACTTTAAAGGAAATGTGAGAGACATTTATCACCTCCTTTGTTAGCAAAGCAGAAAGTCCTCAATTAATGTCATCTGAATAATGAAGGAGCTGCATTTTAGCACACACTTCCGGGCTAGGCTGTGAGGATGAGTCACTTCTGAGAATGGACAAGCAGAAAAGAGGCTTCTGGCATTTGGCTGCGGGTCTGGATTTAATTGTGTTAGAAAAATCCTCAGTGATACTGTCAGAAGATATTTAATAAGCTCATATTATGGGATATTTCTTCCAAGTTTCAAGATTCTCTGGATCAGATTTACATTCTATTTTTCTAATAGAGGGCTAAAGTCACTTTCCAGCAGAAGCAAATGGCATAGAAGACAGAACTAGGGAGAGAGAAATTACTTCCCCGATTTCATGTATCCAGCACCAGAGATGGCAACAAACCCGACTATTCAGGCAGTGTCTCATTTCCATGAACCATGTTAAATCATTTTATGTAGAGAGACACACTGACTGTATATTGTTACTGTAATGCTACCTGGAATCAGTCATGGACTAGAATCCAATGTTTTACACACAGCACAAATGCAAAACAAGAAGTTGATCCCTGTATCTAAGACTTCACATACCCGCTAAATACCCATCTGAACAAGCTGCACTTTACTTTGGTTAGATGTCACAGAAGAGGTCAACTGTCTCTTCTTTTTTTCCTGTCCTAAAGGGAAATATCATATAGTAAAGGGCAATATATACACCAGAATAAAATAGTCATGAACTTTATCTTTCATGAAAAATGCAATTTTTTTCACCTTTCCTCCTGAAATTGTTGATTTAAAAGTTATTTCTTGCACTTTTAATGTCTGTAGCATTGTTGCAGGTATTCATGTTTTCTGGGGAACAAGGTTGAAGGGCTGACTTGTGGGTATCCAGCCTACACGCAGCCCCAGGCACAGTGCAGACATGCTGAGGCAGGTACCCACTCTTCCCCATGGATCTGGGAAGTAGAAGTGACGTGTTCACTGTCTGAAGAAGTGCCAGTCACAAGGGTGAAGTGATCAGTAAATGCTTCCAGGTCTCCTTGCTCTTTTAAGTGCTCTGCAGAGGCATCGGGGCTGTCTGGAATGCCAGGAGCAGGGACGTGCATATCAGAGCATGGGCTAATTTTTACTACTTCTCCAGTAAATGTAATCGTCTAAAATGTTGATCATAGAACCCATTTATTTGAAGCCAGCTTATTATTTTTAATTACTGTACAGTGTAGTCACAGTCTGTGGATGGCAACCATCCATCCCCACAAATGTTAGTACCTAGTGTAAGCAGCTTGTTTAAACACTGGCTGTAGTCAAAGGACAGCAACACGCATTTACAGAAGGCAGTTCATCCTAACTGAGCCAAAAATCTAAAATAATTGGGATGAGGACTTAAATGATTGTCTTTGAGAGGACATCTTACTTTTATATAAATTTTATTAAATACTTCTACTCTAAGTGCCAGCTTTGAGATTGGTGAACTCTTGCATCAGACAAATTCCAGTACTGCTGACCCCAGCTATTTTGAGGTTATCAGCTTAGCTTAAACATTGCAATACTAAAGAGACACTAAAAAAATGAAAAGACAACATTTATTGAATTAATTTATAGAAATTAGGAAACCTCTTATATTTTCTGTGTTTTTCAAGCTTTAGTGTTTAGTGGGTTTTATTTTTTCTAGAAGCTTTGAAATCTAGAAGTCATCTAGCTATCTAGTTATTTATAGATGTAGTAGAGGAAAGACAGAGATTCATGTATATTAACATGAGTCTGGAATCTAGGAGTTTAAGGAAAAATACTAGGATACCTATTGGATGCTGAGCAAGGATAATATTGCAGTATACAATAAGAGAGATGGGGAGAATGACCTCAGAAGTTTTGTTTTCTGTGCTAAACTAAAACCCATCAATGACCTGCCCGTAGACATAGAATATGTGTCAAGCTATTCATTCCAGCTGTGTTGCCTATTTTAGAATTACTCAGAAGGTCCTGATCCTGCCAACAAACTCCCTTTTGTAGATATCTGCATTCATGCAAAATTTCTGCCAAACTCAGAGGCACAGCAGGCACAAAGGAAATTGACCTTGCACACTGAACAGAGCTGAACGTTAGATGGGCAAGGAACACTACCAGCCTATCTTCTGTCCTAACAATGAGTTGTAAAAGATGTTTTATACTGCATATAACATTTGTCATAATGTGAAACACTTTACTTTTTTTTCTTTTTTAATGGTTTTTGCATTGAGGACACCCTGTAGCAAGCACTTCTGTGAAACCATCTGCAGCTACAAGCTGGATTTCCAGTTTTGTGTAGGCAATGGGCATGATAGCGTTACCTGAAACACATAGGATAAGGACCTAAGACCAAATGAAGAGGTCCTCATTCATTGCAAGCATTACTGCTATTATGGCCATGTCAGGAGAAAAGGGACTGTCATGTCCCCCCTCCACCATAGTTATAGTTTCCCTGAATCCTTACGTAATTCCCACCTTTCTCCAGTCTTAGTTTAACTCTCCAGTATGATGGAACTCATCCTACTTGTTTTCTCCCTGCTGCAATGATTTCTTTGGAGAGCCACTGCATAGGTCAAGCACAGCTTTTGCTGTCAGGTTGATGTGACCTTCAAATCCAAAAAAGCCAGAGTCTTATTGTACTTGACTTATCCCCTTTCTTCTTGTTCCTCCAAGGATTAGGTGTGGAAGCTGCTTTTAGGAATAAGGATTTAGGTCTTGAGCTAAAGAATAGGTGACTATAGACTTCAACAGATGCTACATTGAGTCATCATCTTGTACCCATTCCTTTTTGTTCTCTGACAGTTAAAGTCGATGTGAAACATCCTGGTGAGGCAAAGCTTGTAGGAAAGAGCAAATCAGGTTCTCTTTAGGTCTGAAACAAGAATATATCTTGTAATAGAACAGGAGAAAGGCAGACATGATGGAATTGAGATTTTCTTTACTACCAAGATTGATGCTACAGAGATTCAGCTAAAAGTAAGTAAGATTTTGTGTGCTTGCTGCTTTCATTTTTCCACTGAACCATGAGGAATAAACAATAGGAAAAAAGTGAAGGGAAAATTCTAAGGGCTATCAGGGAAGGGAATGTATCTGTCACAGGGATCACTGAGGCTGGGTTTCTGCTGTGCTTTGCAGTCACTGGGGCAGGCAGGTGAGGTGACAGTCCCCAGTGCTCACCTCACAGATAGCTTGGCTCTGACATGATGGATAGCTGGGCAGAAGAAATTTCCATAGCACAGATGGGTAAGATGCTGGGAGACTGCTTTAGTGAAAAACCTTTTCTTTTTTTTAAAGTCACGCAGGGGAAGAGAATGATTTATCCAGGTGGGATCTATTTCTGCAGCATGATTTCTTATAGCTCGCCTGAGCTGCGTTGTTAACCTTTGAAAGCAATAGAAAAGGAAAGGCTATGCCCTAAGCACACAATCTCTGAGGACTCGGTCCTAAACACCTTTGTGCTTATCAATATATTGCAATTGACTGGAAGCTCACTAAAGCCAAAGGGACATCAGGACCAAGACATTAGTCCTATGTCTGACCTTTTTTGCTCATGCTGCCTTCCTCAGGCAAATTGTAGACTTTGAGGTTTGAAGACTTTTGTCCTCATGACATCTCGCTTGTTGGAGTGCCTGAAGTGACAGACAGATAATGGTCAATCTGTGTGGCAAAGGAGAAAATGATGGAGAGGAAAGAGAAGTGGCATGGGAAATGTTCCTTCTGAGTCTCTGGATTTAGAAAACACTCCCTGGCCCTCTTTTCCCCAAGCTGAGCCCTTTACTTTCAAGTGGTTTGCATACTACTATTACACAGGTTCCTGTGATGGTTGGGAGCTAGACATGGTTGCCTATCCCTTCCTAAATTCTACCCTGTATTTCTGTGTTTAAGAAGAAAGCTTTCCTTCCAGTCATCAAGTCCATATAACCAGAGCTATGTCAACCTAGTTGTGTGTGCAATGAAAAAGAATACAGGATTGGTTTGGATTTATAGCTGAAACATAAAGAAGATAACACACATAATTTTAAAAATGGTTAAGGAAGACCAGGATGATCACAGTCATGTAGACACCACTCCAGCATGCAGAGAAACTTTGGGGTTAAGCTTTTCCATTGTTTCAAACAAAATTATGCAAATAGCAAGTTATATACAAAATTGCAATCATTCCTGGTCTCTTTTCCTCCCTTTCCTCCCTCTACAAAGTGTGGAAGTGTATTTTCAGCTCTCTAGTACTCTACAACAGGTAACACATGGGAGCCATAGTAAGCTATCATTCTCCTAGGTCAGCCATGGAAAGGGCAGAAAGAAGATATGAGACACACTGAAAGCATAAATAATGTATGTGTATATGAGTAAATATTAATTCCACATGATGATTTTAAGTAGGGATCCCTCTTGGAAAGAGCAACGAAGCACAAGATCCTTCAGTATGTTTGCATCATACTAAGCTGTACCTCTAAGCTTATATTCAAACAACTAAATGACCACTTAACCTTCAAAAATACTCAGGAATCAGCGCCTATTGGTAGTACACATTTCATTTGGTCTTTCTGTGGAATCTCTCAGTATTTAGAAATTAAAACTCCCATGCAAATGAACAAATGAAAATGAAGTTTCTTGCCATAGTACTGCCATGATCCGCTGTTATTTCCTAACTTTTATTCTCTTGCTTCCTTCAGATTACCTCCCCATTTCCAATGTATGTTCCTAAAAGTTATCCTGGAAAAATGTTTTAACAGTCAGAGACTGGGCTCGCTCTGTGTCTGTGGTACTTAAGTCAATTAAAAACATACTCTGTCCCCCTAAAAAAAGAAGATAATTAAAAAAAAAGCCCCACATTTTTATGTGGATAAAAAAGGAAAGAGGAAAAAAGGAAAGAGGTTAAAGAGCAGTTTTCAGACTGTCATTCCAGCTGGTCTCTGCAGTCTGTTTGTTAGTGTTAGATGTTTGCCCTAGGCCTGCAACAGTCACATCTTGTTACATACTGTTGCTAATGACCATAGGGATAGAGAGCACAGAAGCAATTCTGGTCATTGGCTAATTATTGCCACAAGGAACACCCATTTTTTGTGCCCTCTCCCACTTGTGCATGATTTAGTTTTCTGTAGAAGCACAGAAAAGACCTTGAGAAGGGTGAGAAAAGGCTTACTTATATTTCTCAAGAAGAAGTTTGCAAAGTGTGGGGTCAGACCCAAGAAAGTAATGAGCTCAGTGGGCCTCTGGCAAAGTATGGTTGTCAGAAGTATTGAAACAGCCTGAAGTTCTTTTATTGCTGCCTAAGGGAAAGATAAAAGATGGTGTTCACACCTCCACTCCCAGTTTTCCCTATTGCTGCTGCTTCTTCAATGTAACAGCTGCAAGAAGCTGTATGTCTAGACAGTGAACAAGGTTTATGGGATCTGCTCTGAGCTCCCATGTTGTCTTGCTGAGCAAAGTTGAGCAAGTCACAATTAACTGCTTGATTATAAATTAGGTGTTGTCATACCCACCCTGCAGGGGCAATGTCCAGAGCAATTGGCATTAGAAAAACCCATCAGGATCTCTGGAAGAAGGCTATAATTTTTATGTCAGGTGTTGGTGGGAATAGTAACAGAAGGGATAATAGTAACATACTGTGTCCAGCACCACATGCATTTGACAATATAGTAAAGCAAAGTTCAGGGGAGTTCAGGGCTGGATTTTTGGACTAGGTCTCCTCTGTGTGGAACAAGACAATTGCAAAATGTGTTTTCTGGGTTTCTTTGCTTCCTCTGCCTGCTTCTCTTTCTTTCCTTTCATATCACCAGTTCACTTCCTTTTCTCCCGTTTAAGCTCTGCAACCATGTTCAGACTAATATCTAATGCTGTTTAATCCATGGCTCATAAGATTCAAAAATTATAAGTTTATCAAATGAACTGTCCACAATGACAAGGAAAGAGCTGGTGGGTTTGTACATTGTTTCTGAGACTCTGTCTATTGTGTCAATAAAGAATAAAAGAAAACCATCAGGGAAAAACTGTCCATTTATTTTTCCCTAATAAACTAAGGTGGGAAAAAACTGGCTGGTTGAAAACATGGCATATTGGTCATCCAGTGGAATTTCTTGTTACAGAATTTTGCTGATATGAAAAGGTCACATGGACTTAAGAAGCTAATGGACCCAATGCAAGAAAGTTTTTTTCTCTGGTTGTGACAGTTCATCTGAGTCACAAAAGCCCAGATGCAGATGCCTGAAACTTGGGAACATGTTCTGGCAAAGTAACACTACATTTTCTTTTAGGCATCCACTAACAGCCATGGTCACCGACAGGCTCCTGAGCTCAATGGAGAGGTGATCTGATCCTATACAGCTATTCTTAGTGGGAAAATCTCACTGTTTTGAATAGATGCTTTCCAGGGAGGAAAGAAGGAATGTTATAGATAGCTGTGATGTCTCTTAGACAGCTATCCACTGGCATTTCTCAGGCTCAGGGTGGAACATTTATATAAGCTGTGTAAATCTCTGGGTTTGCTCTTTGCTTGCAAATGCAGTGAAACTTATTGAAGAAGAAAAGTTAATCTTCAAACTATTCTTCAGATATTTCAAGCTGTTCTACAGAATAAATTCTGAAATAAAGCACCATTCTGAGTTAGAAAAATAGTGGAACTTTTTTTTCCTTTATTCTGTCCAAAATTGTATTACAATATGTAGATTTGAACTGGTAGGTTTGATTCTTTTTCCGTTCTATTCTTTTAGCTTAATTTACCACCCAGGTGTTTTTAGTCAACCCCAATGTGCATTTTTCAGCATGACAGGCTAAAGCAAAACAATCGTTTAAACCAAATATATCCCCAGCTGTAGTACAGTGGAAAGGCAGCCCTGCAAGGAGTCTTCCTGCACTGCCAACAGTGATACTTGTATTCTGCAGGAAAAATCTAACTTTATCAATTGGGAATCCTGCTCCATCATTTTGCTGGTCTTTTGTCTTTCAGATGTGATGCAATAACACTACTCTGACCGCTAAGCTTGTTTTAAAGTAATGGTGCTACCCAAAACCATGGACGTAACTGTCCCTGAAGCCATGCGAGTCCATCTAGATTTACTTCCATACCTTCAGTAAGACACAGTGCTCCTCAATTGCTTAATAAAATAGGGATTAAAACCCAAACTTGACAGTGAGGCATGGCAAAAATCAGTAGGTAGCATGTAGATTTTACCTGCAGGTATAACAAAGGAGATTTGTGTATGAATAGAAAACACGAGATCATAATAATCATCATCCACTTGGAACAGAGGAATGGCGCAAATCAAAGCACACAGTAATCTTGAGTTTAAATTCTGTATATTCAACACCTTCTTATATGTCCTAGCTTGATGACACAAGACAATATGCCAAAGGCAACAGTGGATTTGAGTCACACAAGGACAGTGACAAAAGAAAAGAAAACACAGCTGAGGAGAGACATGTCCCTTTGCAAGTAAAAAGATAGTGACAGGCATAAAAAGTAGGAACAAGAAAAAGAGAGAAAAGCTTACCTGGTCTAGGTACAAAAGGATATGCAAGAAGGAAAACTAACACAAAAATCCAAGCGACTGTGGCAACCTTCCAGTTCTCAACAGGAGAACAATTCAGAAAGCATCATAGTCAAGAAAAACACTTGTAACTTAGAGCAATGTATATGGGAATGGTTCTAAATACAAGAATAACATCATACTGCTATTCATGCAAAAAGCATCTTTAACTCAGGTTTCCTTTCCAACACCATTTTTTTTTTTACAAGATGAGTTTGAAAAAGTAAAATTAAATAGATTTAAAATACATTACAGTTGAAAAAGCACACAGGCAATGTGAGCTTACATCTGTGTCACTCCAAGGACTGCCACCAGCTGTGGTGCTTCAAAGGTAGGGATGTGAGAGGTCACAATCTGCCAAAGGCCAGAAGCTGTGTAACCTGATGGAAAGCCAAATAGACTTCATCTAGAGGACTGAGACAAAAATCTGTTTTATTTCTATATTTCTTCTCTTTCCAGTGACTGGAATATCTCTTCTCTGTTTTTTCAAAGATAATATAGCATATTAATTAAAATTGATTTTTAACTTCTACTGCTCTGGTGGGAGTACTACGCACAGCAAGGAAGACAACGCAAGGCAAAGTGGTTGTTGCATAGAGCAACACTCTACGATGAGAGGTACAGGTCAGTTATTTGAGCCTGGGATTTGGAAATTTGTTAATTCTAATCCTAAATCAAACAAAATAACATCACTCATTTGATTGCTTGGCTTTTTAATTCTGCTGTATGTGCCAAAGGCAGGTAAACCAAGAAACAGAGAGAAATTGCTTCCTCAGAGTTTGGTTGTTGGAGTGGTAAATAAACTGTGGGTGTTGGACTGGTAGTACTTGCTATCAAGCTGTCATCTTGAAAACAATTTCCATGGAGAAATAATTAGATTTCTAGCATGATAAATACAGAATTATTCTTGTTTTGCAACCACATATTCCTGATAATGTCTTGGGTTTGCTTTTTTTTTTCTAATTTCCATTCAAAAACTTGAATTACCTTTCAAAAGAGAGGCGTTTACTTTGGTAAATAAGACACTGGAAATGTTTCCAAGGGTAGGGACAGAGTGTATTAGGAATGCCTACAATGGCCTCCTGAACAGTGTGCAGTCTGGAGAACTTAATCCTTATCTAAACTGTTTGCAAATTGACAAGGCTATCTTGACATTTTGTGTAAGGACCTGGCCACAGCCTAGATAATGACTTGCTGCATTATTTTCCTTTTTTAATTGAAATTTAATTGAATACTGTGCTGATAAAGCACCCAATTGATTATTTGATTCCTGCTTTTGTGCCACAGGCACACGTGCTCTTAGATTCTCTGGCTCGCTAAGCATTTCTCCTGGGATGCGGAGCCAGTGGGACATTTTCCTTAACCTGTTTTTTAATCCACTTGAATAGCCTCTCCAGAAGCCATTTATAAGTCCAGGCGGGTGGTTTTGTTTTGTTTTATTTTGTTTTGTTTAATTTTTTCTTGTTTTCAGATATTATAAGCAGGAAAATAGTGTAGCTATGGCCACGTTGTCAAGGAGGCAGCAAGAACTTAAGGATTCATGCTCCGTTTTCTGCATGACCTAAATCAGTTGTGTAGGGCCAGGAACAGCAAGGGATTCATCTGCAGTGACTGACTTGCAGGCATCTAACCCCTAAATGAAGCCACACAGTCTTTACTTTTTACCCTCTCTGAAGCTGTTTTCAGGAGTCCAAACAATGACATATGCATGATTTACATGTCATATTGTGACCAAATCATTTGTTTACTTAGGAGATCCAAATAAGATACAATAAATGGCTGGAGGTATAAAGCTGCTTTCCAAGATAAGAAATGAAATAGACTACGATACCTCCGCCTGATAAAAGAGACTTGAAGAAGTTTATAGAACTATGAAGAACACAAAAGAAAGTGAACAGGGAAATATCTACTTATTTACACAGATGAGTGCCCAAAGACATTAACAAGCAGCAAGTTTTAAATAAATTAAGTCTAAAAATGTAGAAATAATTGCCACAGGATAATAAGATGACAAAAAATAGATGGAATTTTTTAAAAAGAATAGCAAAATACAACCAAGGAAGGTCCTTCAGGGCCCATTAAGCATGAATATTTGGATTCAACATCTGTCTCAGAAAAAGCCTAGACTGCCAAAATCTGGGAGTCCTTACTGAGGGGGTATAGTGTCAAGAATATCCCTCGATATAAGCTTTTTTCCTTTTTATCCCCCTCCTAAATATTTTTCAGAATGGGACTGGGTTTGCAAAGTGAGACACTAAAATGTACATGCTGACATACATGTATACAATTCCATTATATTCAGCACAAATGTAGTCAATACACTGAAATGTGGAGAGGGATTCAGCTTCCACATCATAGACACTTCCACTGGATGATCTAAATAACTTCTTAAACACTGCAGTGTGCCATTCAGTCATTTAAACATAGGTTAGTGCTGTTTTAGATGTCCTGTGAGTGTTGGCTGCCTTCCAGTTGATCCTTTAGGAGGGCATGGGTATCCAATAGATCATAGAATAGTTAGGGTTGGACAGGACCTTAAGATCATCCAGTTCCAACCCCCCTGCCATGGGCAGGGATGCCTCGCACTAAACTGTCGCCCAAGGTTCTGTACAACCTGGCCTTGAACACTGCCAGGGATGGTGCATTCACAACTTCCTTGGGAAACCCATTCAAGTGCCTCACCACCCCCACTGTAAAGAACTTCTTCCTTATATCTCATCTAAACTTCTCCTGTTTAAGTTTAAACCCATTACCCCTTGTCCTATCACTACAGTCCTTAATGAAGAGTCCCTCCCCAGCATCCTTATAGGCCCCCATCAGATACTGGACGGCTGCTACAAGGTCTCCATGCAGTCTTCTCTTCTCCAGGCTGAAAAGCCCCAACTTTCTTAGCCTGTCTTCATAGAGAAGGTGCTCTAGCCCTGTTATCATCCTCATGGCCCTCCTCTGGACATGCTCCAACAGATTCATGTCCACCAACACCATGCAGATTGTCTAGGACATATGAATTGAAACTTCTTGTGTTTAGACATTCATTTTTAAGTGTTTCAGCCTTGAATTAATCTTACTGCTCGTTGTGAGAAAGAAGGTAGCAGAATGAATGAACCTTTGGTTTTATTCTCTATTACCATTCTTATGTTTTCCTCTGTCTCCACTTCATAGCTATAAACTGGACAATAGTTCCATTTTCCCAGGTTTTGTATATTATGCTGTTTGGACCCAAATTTGCAGCATAAACAATAAAGTCCTGATCCATACAAGTATAAATCTTCCCGACAGCAAGAGTTAATCACCTAAATGCCCTAGTAGATGTCCCTCCACTCACAGCTATCAGGAATATACTTCATATTATACTCCTATTTAGCATTTCAGGTGCTGAACTCCCTCTTTGCCAAGACCCTCAGCTCAAAAGCTGGTAATCCATCTCCTTGCATACAACTAGGTATGGGAACACAAAGCAATTCTGGTGGAGACGTTTCGTAAGAGCTCAGTAGAATGTTAGTTTCTATAATATTCCTATTAGTTATGAGAGGAAACACAAGTTAAACATATTGTTTTAAAGACTGACCCTGGTGATTTATTGGGTTTGATCCAAATATTTTATCCAAATCTCATAATACATTTTTGTTGCTTATTGATTCTGTCACACTCATTTCATAAACTCACCCTAAAACCAGAATAACTTGCCACAGAAGGATCATTTAGCATGTGAGGATCTCACAAGAAACTTTTCCTGGCATCATCTGTCCAATGAGTATCCATTGCACACTACCTAAGTGGCTAGGAAAGTAGTGAACTCCAGCTGCAGCATAAAACCTCTGGAGGCACTGGCATTTATCAAAGTCGGAGAAAGTCTTCGATTTATCTCTAAATCAAGCTCTAACTTACTCTCTGATGGTTCTGAGTCACCTAGTTGAATCAAGTGGAATCCCACCTCCTGAGTAACGTAAACTAGAGGTAGAAATCAAAGCTTTTTATCTCAGCATATAACACAAGCCAACATATAAATCCAGATCGTCTCAGACTTACTTTGTTCATAGGTGTTTTCTCCTCTTCTAATAATGTTTCTCTCTCATCCTAGTAAAGTGTACTTCATTTAACCACAGTATGAACATATATCTCTTCTATTTATTTCCTTCATGATAGAGTGACTCTTAAAGATCTTCAATAAAACGAACATGCAAGGAGAGTAACAACGTAAGAAAAGAATGCAGCTATTAGGTCAGACCCTAATTTTAAGTCTCTGTAGGTTTGCTGACTGTAGGTAACACTTCCCTGATTGATACCAGCTGATAATTTTACTCTTTCTGTTTAGATATTATAGGAGGTAATGGAAACTCAATGGAACTCAACGCCTGATCATAGTGGAACGATTTGCTTAATGAGGTAATTATGGCCTTACTATGACCTTCTTGGAAAGCTGATCTGTGCTTACAACTAAATGAATACACAGACTTGTCCTTTTCAGCTTAGGTATAAGGAAGAACCTATTTACTATGAGGGTGATGAGGCACTGGAACAGGCTGCCCAAAGAAGTGGTAAATGCTCTATCCCTGGCAGTGTTCAAGGCCAGGCTGGACAGTCTTGGGTGACATGGTCTAGTGTGACGTGTCCCTGTCCATGGCAGGGTGTTGGAACTGGATGATCTTAAGGTCCTTTCCAACCCTAATTATTGTATGATTCTATGATTCTATGATCAGTGCAATGAACTGAACTAAATTACTCAGAACTTCCATTTCTGTGGCGCCTGAAAACTGTCACTCGGGCTATGTGTGCATATATATGTGTGTGTGTGCGTGTGTGTGATGTATGTGCACATGCCCACATGTGCTCTCCACCAGCACTGTCTCATCAGATGCCTTGTTTCTACAGCCAATAGCAGTGCTGCAGTAATCTCCATCCCCATACTGCCTACATTTCATTACATTCCTCTCTATACACAGCAGGGAATAATTGGACTTAGCAGTTGCCATGAAACCATTTTTGCTTCTTTTTAACTAGATCTAGGTTCCTGTGTGGCTTCTTGCCATCAGCAGCTCATTTGGGTGCCTTGACTCATTCAGAAGAGCTACGGTGGAAGTGCTACTACATGCAGCATATAGTTGAGGCACTCCAAAGCATACCTCAGGAGTTTCCAGGTTTGTAGCTAGCCCCTGTTTAGTATTTGTGATCTGTATTGGATGTGTCGACTTCTGTACCTTTACACTTCTTATTCTGCTCTGTGTTTGTATGAGGAAGGAGGTTAACTTTGAAATTATTTTCATCTCTGTTGCATGAGAATGCAATCCATGTTACAAAGGAGAAGGGGGAAAAGATACTATAAAATTAAGAAGACATCTGGGTATAAGCACTGTGGACAAACAATTTAATAAAAGATATCTGTTGTTTTATTGCTTGCCCTCCCCAGTGACTAGCACTCTGTCCTCATCTAAGTTCTTCGGAACTGGGTTGTAACAAAAGCTCTAAGAAGTTGAATCCAAAGGGATCTTATTAATGCAGAGCAGTTTTACTTTCATATCAAGATCAACCATAAAGATAGATGCAGTCTATAGTTACAGTTGTGATACAGTAATTTTCTATCATTTCGTAAACCCAGAATGAGTGGTTTTGATTTCTTTTTATTTAACAGTTTGCATATACACTTCTTGTTTAAGAGTTTGCATGCAACCCTGTGAAGTAGCTGCTATACAGAGAGCAGTTTGGGAACTCATCATGTAATAAAGATCTAGAAGTAAGAGCTCAAGTATACAGAATAAGAGGATTCAATTCATGGAGTGGCTGAGAATATTAAGAAGGCGGAAATCACTGATTTTCAAAAATGTCAGCAGGCTTAAACAACAGTCTCTTTTTCAGTATGGTTTGTTTGCTGTTTAGCATTTCTACAGCTTTATGACTATGAATGATTGACTGCAACCATATGTCAATTGGGGAAGTTCTTAAGTGTAAGTTTACTTAGGCATAATTCCTCATGGACCTGTCTTGTTATTGAGAAAAGGGATCGTGTATATACCAAAAGGTACCACAGTCACAATAAACGTTATTTTCTGATGATTGATGATGGTTCTTATATGTTTCTATATGTATATATGTACATATACATATACAAACTTACACATTCTTCAAAATCAGAGATTCATAGAATAGTTAGGGTTGGAAAAGACCTTAAAATCATCTAGTTCCAAATACCTTACATATAATAAAATCAGGAGGAAAAAACAAAACTTTTTGTAAAACACCATACTCCTGTTGATATTTATTAAAATGTGAAGTTTCTTTTCAATTTTCATTCTTTTTTCTTTTGTCCTCATCAAGGTAACAACATGTGTGACATGCAGAAGACAACTGAAATACCTTTTGGCAGTGCTCATCTCACTGAGTGTGTGACCTTAAAGGAAAATAAATTCTTCCTAGAGAACAGTGCTGTTCCAAGGCTGCTTCGGTGATCTGATTCAGGCCACTCAGGTATATGTTTTTTATAATCTTGTCTAGTTTAACTATGAGGTTCCAACAGACCTCCTTTTTTGGCTTCCGTAACCAATGCAGACCTAGTTTTGCAGTAATACATGGTCCAATCAAGTTTGCCTGTGATACCCAAGGAGACAACTGAAACCGGAGGAGAAGGTGAAAGATGCTCTTCCACAGATGGCTCACATCACTGTAGAGTAGCCAGCCACTGCCTCAGGCTATAGTCCTTTCTCCATCCCATGGTTCAGCATTTCATGTGTGGTTCAGAGCTTCAGCTTCCTCTTCTCCCCTCCATTCTGCACATAAAGCCTGAACTACTGGGTGCCAGATCTACCTAAGCTGAGAGTCCTAGCATTTTACTCCCTTTAATGGACAAACATGAAATGTTCCTGGGGCAAAACTCTGAACTCCTTTTTCCATGCCAGGAGAGCTGTTGGACTGAAACAGAAGGTTCAGGATGGCAGGTAATAGCTGGGTGACACTGCATGTCATGTTGTGAGGACAGCAGACAACAAACCTGACTGTCACCAGCTGGCTGGGCACACATCTGGATGGAAGCAGGACTGTAGTGGGGGCTATTCTTTTGTTTCACATCTGATAGTCAGAGATATTCCACACAGGAAAGATTTAGTATTTTTGCTCCTAGCTGAGTTCCAGTAACACTCATGCACAGAGCCTGACTTCTTCCCCTATGTTTATTGCTGTTACTATTTTTATAAGGTATGCCCCAAAAAATTTTCTGATTAAAAAACCAAATAAACATAGATCTGAACAGCTTAGCTTTCCCGATTTAGGCAGCTGCTCTCAGGGGAAGCCAATGTGCTCTGGAGTGCTCCATAGACCAGACAGCAACCTGAAATGCCCCAGTCAAGTTTCCCCCAAGAGCTTTGTGTAAGCACTGACGAGAAACAGCAGGTCTACAGGTGACAGCACAGACACAGGCTGAATTTATTCCTTGTAGGTACTCTCCAAGTAGCCTGGGCTGGCTTAGCTTCTAACTTTGTTTCTCCTGCTAAATACCTGCAGTTCACAGGGATGAATCCAGCTTTGTATGTACAGATCAATGGCCTCAAGAGGGTTGAGAGCTCAAACATATCCTTTTGCTTGGCATTTCCCACTGTGTAGGTGGCTCCCTACTCAGCAACAGAGGCATAGCATCACCCTCCAGAGGTGCTAACCATGGATTGTGTGAGGGAGCCTTGGTACCTTGGTGACATACACACCATTCAAGTGGGGGCTTGTTTGTGGAGCTCTAATGCCTATTTCAGGTACCTGAATTACATGTTCTGAATCTGTCTGTGAACCTACTAGAATTATTAGGGAGGGGGGAACTACAAACACAATGCATCTTGCATCTTTCCAGTATGAGATTCAGTGCAAGCACAGACTGAAAAATAAAAGGCTGTGAAAATTACTCCATTAATAGAATATAGTAGTTGCAGTTGATAAAAGTTATGTTGCCCTGTTACTATGACAACTACATTTAAACCTTCTTATTACCAGTTGGATCATGTAAAAAAATGAACTTATAGAAAGGAGTTCACTATTAAATTTTGCCTTCTCTATCTCTAGGTATTATGCAAAGTGTAATAAATATTTATAAGTATTTAACTTAATCAGCAATGTCTATGAAACTAATTATTCTATTAGCAGAGCATTTAGATACATGGCCTGAATGGGAAGATTCATTCTGTGATTGAGGATGGGACGAGAAGAATATGGAGGAGGGAGAAATACTTCTTTCACTGCTTCCACAGTGATAAACGTTGCTTGGTTTAATAACTTAAAATCTAGAAGTCTTTCTTTCTACAAGTGAAGAAATTTGCCTACTGCTATTTTCCTTTTGTTGTACTGTGCAGGCATCCTGTCTAGATTGTGTTGGAATGTTGGTAGGGTTGTTGCTAGAAAGAATGAACATAATTGGAAGAGTATCTTCAAACAATCTGCTAGGAAAAAAAAGAATATGAATATGTTCTATTATATTTTATCAGGTTTGAAAATGAAAACAGGGTGCCCAAAATTCAGTATGGACTAAATGAATGAGATTTTATAACTTTGTGGAGGGCCAAAGCTTGGGCAGATATTAAGTAATACAATGGTTGTGTGCAATCCGTGTGCCCAGATAAGTATTTAAGACATCCTAATGTGAAAAACTTATACCATAAAACCAATTCATTACATAGTTATACGTAATTATGGTAAATGTAGCTTAATCAGGACTTCACCTACAGATATGTTAGTCAGTGGACAGACTCCCAACAAACTATAGGAGCAAAAATGGACAGTTTCACAGTTGTGACTATGGGTCACAAGCCATGCTCACTACCTCTGTTATGTATTTTGAGATTTATTACACTTTTCTTTAAATATGTAACTGAAGGCTGAACTTTTTTGTCTGTTAAGCCTCATCTGAGACTTCCACATCTCTTCTAGTCATCTGATAAATACTTGACTTATGTGACAAATACACCAGTCATTCGATAAGTACCTTCTCATACTCCAGCCTCAGGAACTGGCTGTTTCTATCCCTGTTCCTTTGCATGGGGTTTCATTTTATCCAGTATAAAGTTCTTCCTCACCCACTTATGAGGAATAACTCACTTGTCCACAGAATGCCATAAAATCTTTGCATCTTTGTTCGCATCTAGGCAACAACCCAGCTTTTCCTTACATTTCCAGGTCACTCTGGTACAGTTGTCCAATTATTTACTGATCTCTTCTGATCTCTCCCTTAAAGAAGTTTGCGATCAACCCCATCTCCAAACCCCAAGAGATGCAGGTAGCTCAGTGAACCCTGTATCTGAAGTGCAGCAGTTTTGGGAAGGCTCCTGGACTCTCTGCAGCTCTGGAGTGTATTAAGGCCCGTGTTTCAATAAAATCTAACGCTGTTCAGAAGTGGTTTAGAGGATGAATTTCAAATGAAAAATGATTTCCACATCAAAGATTTCTCTTAATTCAAAATCCTACTTAAAATGCATCTAAGTGTGGCTAGTTGTTTATAGTTCATTGTATTGCAAAGACTTAGTATGCAGCCCATCAGGTAGAAGCTCTGGCTGCAAGTATGTATGTATAGTTGATACTGTGCTTGAAGAGGTACAAAAATGATAGCAGAGTTTAATACACTTTATCTGCACCCTCAAGTGTATTGTCCATCTTCAGTAGATGGCATATATTTTTCAGTTGACTTCCACGGTGAAATGCAGCTGTTGGTTTGTGTTAAATCTATAAAGACTTAATTACAGTAAATGTTAAAGAATTATGAATAAATGCAGTACTAAGCAAATGTTTGATAAAAGTGCCTAAGCTCTAGAAATTAACAAAGAAAATTCCGGGGGGATGGAGCAGGAGACAAGGGACAAACCAAAACTGGAGATTTCTCTCAAAACATCCCAAGAGACCATCTTTTAAAATTCTTTCTTATGATGAAAGCCTTTCCCTTGTTTACTGTTTCTCTGTAATGATCATATTACATTTGTACAAATAGAAAGGAGTAGATACTCAGCTGGTTTAAACTGATGCTAATCTATTGACCTTGATGAAGGTCTATCAAGTTCTACTGGGGAACATCCCAGAATAAGTCCAGAGCATAGGAAATCCCAGACAGATCATGATGATGTTTTGCAAGGAAATTTTCTAGTCCCAGGGAGGTGTGGGGTTTTTTAAAATCACTTACTTTTTTTGTCTTGTTAATGTTTAACAGCCAAAAAAATAATTCAAAATGAAACCCTAGAGAGAATGCAACTTCTTTAGCCTTCACCTTGAAATCAGATCTGAATGAGGTTTTCTGTCCTCAGGTCTGTAAAATAAGCAGCACCAAAACACAGGCTAGAGCCATTTCTTTAACTGGTGTCATGTTCCTGGGAACAATTTTCATCTGGATCAAATGGTGCTTTCACTTGCATGTGGTTCAAAGGATAGCATCACGGAAGGACTGCTCTGTGCAAGAGTGGGAAAAGCCACCTTCTCTTGTTGGCTGACAGTTTAGCCATGTTAATCATTGCCTCAGGTACTGTCTTGTTTTATTTAATGTTATGGGCATCCTATTCTTAGAGAACCCCACTGACTGGTATGAATTTTAATGTGGCTTTCAAGCTTGGTATAAAACCTCGCTTGTACAAAGGAGAGATGTAGTTTATACACAGCTTATAATTGTAATGTTTTATAGGAATGAGAAAGGATTTAAGAAAAAAGACAGTGTCAACCTGGTCATCACTGCTTTTAGGGAGAAAGATGTGTCTGCTGTTGTTACTATAGAACTGAATTAACTTGCAGAGAATGAGGTTCCTGTCCACTTCCAGCTGCTTTCCTGCATGCATTTGACAGCACGCAGCATGTACCCATGACACTCTGTCTATACCTTCCAGAATGAGTCTGACATCCAAAGTACTTTCCACATCTGATATTCAAATATTCTTGCTGAATTCTTCAGTCAGCACCTGATACTATGCAGAGGCTGCCTGAAAGATCAGCATCCTTCACAGATGGGAGAACAGCATCACAGAGATGAATAAGGTTGGAAGGGACTTATGGAGCTTATCTAGTCTAAACATCCCTGCTCAAAGCAGGGACAGCTAGACCTCAAAGTGTGCCCAGTTGCATTTGGAGTATCTGCAACTACTCTGGGCAACTTCCTGCAGTGCTGTGTTCAAAGGATGATCCTCTATAGCCACAGTAGATGCCTATGTGTTCTTTATTGTCAAGGGAACGTACAGAAGGCAGCATGGTCTGCCAAAGCCAGTCACACTGGATTAGGGCTTGTTTACAGCTCTAGATGCTGTGAAGCTTCTAAATATGAGAAAAAGTACCCTAAGGTGCAGCATGTCTCTAACTATTGTGTTGGGTTCAGTTTCTCCACTGTACAGAGTACAGTTCCCCAGGCTCTACAACACAAAATCCAACAAAAAGAAGCAGTCATAGAAAAGAAAAGCCCCAGGAAGGAGTGCTTCCAGGGAGAGTAGCTATGGCTATACAGTTGGTTACCATTGACTCTCCCATATGCCTAATAATACTTCTAGTCATTAATGAAAAATTATATGTTAAATGTCTATGTATGTATATAATGGACTTTATCTGTTGTTTTGTAATTTTTTTTTAAATGAAAAGTACTTCCAGGTATTTTATGGAGAAGAGGGTACAACAAAAATAAACAGAGAAATATTCAACTACAAGTCACTAATGTTAACTGTGTGCTTTTTTATATCAGCGACATGTAAAAAAGACTGAAACATAATCAGATGACTGACTTGAGATACAAAGCAATACATAACAAAAGAGCAAAGTCAGGTGGCTGATCTTAAGCAGAGATAGAGCTCTTGGTACATCTAACTGTTTCCTCTTGTTATTTCCTTTGATGTGGAAGATGTTTCTCCTCACCAAAGTTCAGGTGAATCGATATACCATAAATGACAGACAGATGCCAAAGGTATGGATTTCAGTGGGACTATGCATATGCATCCATTTAACAGCACAGATTGCCTCTGAGTTGACTGAAGGGTTGTGAGCCAGAAGGGGGAAGCAAAAGAACCTCTTTCATACTATATTTCTCAAGGTCAGTTTCCTGCACATTCTTAACATTCATTTTTGATAACTGTTTTTCCTTTAAATGTGCACATCTAAATTCTTACTTATGATCCTTTCACACAAGCACTTTAATCCTTCCTACCCTCCCTGGAAAACAGACCATCTTCCCTCTCCAGTTACTTGGCAACATGAGGGAGCAGCTTTAACGACCAGATCCTGCACTTATTCACCCACGTAGCCCCACAGATTTCAAATGAAAGGCAACACTCATGTAAAGAATAAAAGCTTGGGGAACAAAGACATAGATTATGAAGTTTAAAGCTGACAAAGAAACAACAGGAGGAATTGTACTGGCGGATACTAAAAAGCTTCAGGAACTTGCAGGTTTGAGGAGGTGGCACCACCCCCATGATTCTCTTATCTGCCCTTCTTTTAAGTGAAAGCTGCAAATCTCCTGAATACATTGTTTTCTTTGGGCTATGCTGGATTTCTTTTCACGTGTTTAGCTTATCAACTAACCTTCTTCTGGCAAGCAGCTAATACATAAATGCGTGATCAATAAACAGGCAGGAGAAACCATAAGTAATAGCTGGTGGCTGGAAGGTAGGACAATGGGGTTCTCTGCCTTGGCTCTGTCAGAAATCTGTTGTACATCTGTGAACAAGGACCTTAACTTCTCTTCAGTTAATACTGCTTTACAAAGGGTGGTTAGTCCAGGAGTTGACTTAAGGGCAACATATACAAAAAGATTTGGATACCTGAAGATGCTATTGGACTGTTTAGGTACCTGGCAGGGACTCCAAATCCTTCAAGGATAGTCTAAGCACGCACCCTCTGAATAGGGACACATAAAAAACCTGCCAATACAAACGTTAAACATAGATCTCTTTGTGAAAATATATTTTCCTCCACCTCTTAGGCACCAGTCAGGATTTAAGGGGGATGCTTTGCTCATGCAAAGCCAGGAATCCCCTCCAAGGATAGGCAAACAAGACCGCTTGTTCTGTTTCATTTGACAGCCTTCAGCAGAGCTGTGATATTGGAGGTGGTGTCACTAGCTAGCTTTGATGGAACAGAGAGTTCAACCAGCATGCTAAAGACACCCTGAGGGAATTGCCAAGATTGTAATGTAAATATCAGGCTGACAGCCATGATAAGAGGGTGATAAAATCTTACGATTAATTTATTTTTGTTTTAGATCCAACAGTCCAATGTTTATTTTATGCAGAAAGGAAGAACCATGTAAAGAAGCCATCCAAAGTCTCCTTATTCAACCAAAGACACTGCACATGACTCGTGTTATTTTTTTCCTACTGTATCTCTCCCTTCTCCTGAAAACTGTTCTGTAGAAAACAGTGCAGCTTCATTAGAAAACATGGATCATGTTTCCAGCTATGGATAATAATAATAGTAATAATTCTTTACTATGAGGGTGGCCAGGCCCTGGCACAGGTTGCCCAGAGAAGCTGCAGCTCCCCCATCCCTGGCAGTGTTCAAGGCCAGGCTGCACACAGGGGCTTGGAGCAACCTGCTCTAGTGGAAGGTGTCCCTGTCCGTGGCAGGGGGTTGGAACTAGATGAGCTTTAAGTCCCTTCCAACCCAAACCCATGATTTTGTGATTCTATAACTACCATGGATACCTCTACCTTTTAATTAAGCTGCTTTTGTGGAACAACTTATGAAAATTATCTCTTCATTCCTTCTACTAGAAACAAAGCAGATGAGAGACACATCTGCTTTACTTAAATCTTTGAATGACGGATGTTGACTGAAGGTCTCATCTAAGAGAATAGACTTCCAATGGAGCACTGTACTATCTAAAAGCATTACTTTAGAGCATCAATTTTTAACAAAAGGCATTACTTCAGAATGATAAACACATACTTAAACATATACAGCACTGGAACACAATGTTTAACATTTTTATGCACCTGGATAGACATATGGCTCTTTTTAAAGATAGAAATAGTTCTCTCATCTGTTTCTTCCTTCAACATCTTTCAATTTGAAATGATATTGTGCAACATCCTTATAATGATCAGAGAGAGATTTGGAAAAAAAACTCCAAGCAAACATGAAAGGACTGTGTAAATCTGCCGTGCAGTCAACCAAAAAGGTTTATGAAATTCAGAAGTATTCTAATCTTCAGCAGAGAGGAAGGACCTTGATCTCCATTGTTTATATTACAAAGAAATATTGGGAAAAAAACATTGACAAGCAGCCCCTACAGCTGAAAATACTATAATCTACTTACACAAGACAAGAAAACAAGGGTCAAGAAAGAGAAAATGCCCAAACTAATCTGAGACATGGAAAAATTAAGTGATATGTGTGAGGTCTCAGAGGAATCCTCTCTGTGTCTATGGAAAAAAAGCTGCACATTTCATAGCGTGTCACCCTAATACAGACATTTAAAAAAGGTCAGAAGTGCCCACTTTTCCTAAATACCTATAACAACTCAGGGTAACTCATCTGTTGGTATTCATAGTTTCATTTCCTCTATAGAAGCTAAATATTTCCAAGGGTACAGTGCTGTTCGTTTTCTTTTACCAAGCAAAAAGGGTATAACAGCAAAGAAGTCACTCTATTCGGTATTCCCCCTTACTAAATGTTCCAGTCCTCATGTGAATATATGGTATTTGTGCCATACAAAAACAAATGAAGAATGAGTGCATATTATCAAGAGACAGTTCCATAATAAGAAGGGAACTGAAGATAGGAGAGAGTATTCAAGAAAACAAACCAAGCAAGCACGACTGCTCAGCTAGCTATTAGTGTGCAAGTCTTATTATATTTAACAAGTTCACAGCATGATCCTAAGATGCTACCTCTAGTTGCTTTGCATGGCTATAGTTTCTAAAACCTCACATAACAAGATTTCAGTCATTCATAACCAAAGATAGAGTAGGCAAATGAGGATTTTTTTCCCCTTTCTTGTCATAGTGTTTCTCTTGCATCTTTTTAGGTTCCTGGCCTTGAATCCTTGCCATGATATAGTTTAAAAATTGACAAAGAATGCAGCATGCATTGAAACACTAGTTTCCCATACCCAACAGTGACTCACTAGTAATTCCCACGGTTGAAAAACAAGCCTTAAGGCTACAGAAATTCTGATGCTGCATTTGAGATCCATTTCTTTCTATACCCATATCAACTCAAATACGTACAGTTAAAACAATGTTGAGTTTAAAGCTCAGTACCAATGCAGAAATAAACTGACAGAGAAAAAAGCTGTACTTATTCCACAAGACTCATGCAAACACACTTCATCCTGACAAAATCTGAAAAGAAAAAGAAATCTTTAGCACTTCAGTAGATTTGATGTTTGGAGTAAAACTTATGCTTGGTTTTTTATTGCTTGGTTTCAGAAACTGGTGTCCAGTTTAATAAAACCTACCTCTAACAGATTTTCTTAACAAGAGATGGGTGCAAGTTTACAAAATAAAGGCTCTTGATTGCAGAAGGATCTGTATTTACCATGTAGGTGCAGACCTACTGGGGAAAGAGAAAAAGGGTATGAAAGAGCATTAACCTTCAGTTGCGAGCTCCCAGGTCCGCAGTCATGTGGGCATCTAGTTTCTTTGTTTATACCAGGGCTTTGATAATACTGATGATGCATGGAGTGTTTAGAAGAATTGATTTCTTGTAACCTGTTCTGTTTTACCCAGTAGGCAGGTAAGCACCTCTCATCCCTTCCTTGCTCCCTCCAGTAGAATGGGAGAGACAATCAGAAGGGTAAAAGTGAGAAAACACTAGGCTGAGATAAAGACAGTTTAAGAAGTAAAAGAAGCAAATAAACAACTAAATAAAACATGCTGAGCATGACATCATATGGTAAGGAATATCTCTTGGGTCAGTTGGGGTCAGCTGTCCCGGCTGTGTCCCCTCCCAATTCCTTGTGCACCCCCAGACTGCTCACTAGTGAGATGAGGAGGAGAAAAGATCTTGACATTGTGAAAGCATTGCTCAGCAGTAACAAAAGGATCCCTGCACTATCCACACTGGTCTGGTCACAAATCCAAACTTTGGCACTACCATGAAGAAAATTGCCCCAGCCAGTACCAGTACCACTGTGCACGGAGCTCCTCTGGACTGCATTCTTCAAAGAAGTGGGCTTTGATTTAGAGGCAAACAGCCAACTGGTTATGTGTTCTTCCCAAACAACATGATATCCTTTTGATAAGGAGTATAAGGATAATATTTTCCATGATGTCTATGAAAAATGCGATTTATAAATGGTACCCTAACTAGCATATCCAAACCAGCCACCCCTCTCCTGAAACAGGAATTGCCTCTCTATTTTCCTTTCCCTATAAGGGGAAAAAGATCCTTCAGTTTGAAGTTAATGATAGGACACTTGGAGTATTTTCATTAGCAAATCCCTTTTATACAGAGCTTGAAGAGGAAAATATTTAGGATAAACAGTGATTCTTTAAAGCACAGCTATTTAAACAGTAGATTGTTTAGGCACAATGCAGCAAGGTTGTAATCATAATGAAAATATTCAGACATTTAATTATACTTATATTACAAAGGATATTACTTATAGTGAGCTGATTATAAAACTTAACAAGCAACCCCAAAGAAACAAATAGTATCTTCAGGAACTGGTAAGCAAGAAGGTCAATGTTTTAAAAACTAATAACCAAGCTATTCACAATTAAGCTTAACAGCATGCCCTAAAAATAAAATATATATATAAAAAGACAAGTACATTTGGACATCTAAGAAACAGTCTTAACTCCTGCTACACTTAAAGAAATCTGAGAACATGTTCATAACAGAAAAAAGAGTAAAATCTCTGAATTTTAAAGACATTCCAGGGCTTTCTTTCACAAGAATAAAGATGGCTATTGCACGGTGGCACCTGCATTAACAAATTCCTTAAGCTAATGAGGCTACCAACGGCATCCATAAAGGAGTTATACCAGTAAAAAGATGAAAGCAGATAATACCTTTTTCTTCTCTTCAGACTGTAAAGGAAAGTTCCATCTCCAAACTTCAGTATTATTCTTCTAATTTCTTAGTCTATTCATCCTCTTACATCTTTTGCGGAAGGAAGCAGTGACCAAGATACACAGAATAAAGGATCCTCAAAGTGGGACCAAAAAGAAACAGTCAAAGAGCAGATTTTTCCAAACCGTCATCACTAAAACTTCATCACCAAAAACAATACAAGCAAAGATATGAAGATTTTCCCCCTCAAAAAAGCTTCCCAGATTAGTTCAATCTTGTTCGATTTTAATGGGATCCTGAAAACATATTTCTGGCCATAAAAAGAATGGCTTGTCTTGTTAAACACCAAAATGGTTTTGCATATCTATTCCAACAGAAAAAAATACACTAAATTTGCTTAAATGAGAAATGTTTGCATTCTTGATATTGAATATATGATGTACCTCAACAAAGTTTCTTGCAAGACTTCTGCAGAGCAAATGAATTTATATGGTTTCTTTGATTTCATGATACATAGTAAATAAATAATTTTTCCTTTTTTAACTGCTTATGTTATCCCTGATTAAAACACATGACATATCTAGCCATGAGCTATCTAGCCACTTCCACAAATATATGCAGTATGAGTTGTACGTGATGGCTCACTTCACATACAACACCTTTAGCTTTAATTAGAAAATGGTATTCATTCTAGTAAGGAATGAAATATGAAGAGTCTGTTTGAGAGAGAAAGATGGGAAAATACGGCAACTGATGCAAACCATTTTCATATTTAGTTTCAGTTTTCCTTTCTCATTTTATTCTTTCCTTAATAAGACAAGGTTTAGTAATGTCGTGATTGGTCTGCTTCCCCTTCATTATGCTGCTGTTTAACATAGGATGGAGTATTGAAAGAACATTCTCTTAGGCAATATCAAACACTGCTTCTTGCATGTTTTCCAGTGATGCAGTTGCCACATGAAAAGACCGTGCTTTATCAAACTTTAAAGGTAACATCCATGGTTTCTTTGAATTGACCTTTAAAGTGTTGTTCTGTCCTTTAGTTCCATCATTTATTACATCAAGGCTGACTCAGTCAACCAAGGCACTGCTTTTATAGCTCAAAGTACCCAGCAATGCAAATTAACCTCAAAAGTACCAAAAAATTGTTATTCTCTTAAAAACCACATTGAACTGCATAGAAGGAGTAACAATCTTACTTGGGATTTTGCTTGTAAAAATTATATTATTCAAAAGCTCTTGTTTCTGCTTTTGCAAGCCCTCATGAGAAAATCGCATATATTAAATAAAATAAGAAGGAAAGATTTGTAACTGATAACTGAATAGTCCTTGCCCTGTATGGGTGTCATCCATAATAGACTTTGATGTAAGGATCAAGCTAGTTCCTCTGAAGGGGCCTAACAGTTACCACATATTCCCAATTACTACTGGAAAACTTCTTCCAGGTTCAGTGCTTTCTTAAAATAAAAAGGAGCTCACACATCATTATACTGTGCTGCTGGCAAGTTCAGAGATGCTGGCAATACTGCAGGGAGCAAGGTTTTCCTTCACACAGAGGGGCTGGAAAGCAAAAGGGGCTTGGGTGGAGATTAGGACAGACAAGAGGCTGTCAGGGAAAATCTTAGCCTGAGTACTGCACTTAAAACAGGGTTTAAAACCTCTGAGACTTTACACTGACAGGAGCTTTCAAAACTGAGGATCTTGGCCAAAGTGGAACAGCAAAGAAGTACTAAGAATATGTAGTCCCTGGAGAGTCTTCAACTGAACCTGCCCTTTTTTTGACGGAGTTTTGTCCAAGCCACCTAGTTGCATGATTATACTAATATCAAGCCACACAATCTTAAATTACAGCTTGCTGCAGTTCTTCAATATCTTTGATTGTTAAGGATCTTGACTGATTAATCTTTTCTTACAAAGTTTATGTAGAAACAGCATCCATCTCCTTTGAAATGCAAATGCTAAGTTTGAAATGTGTTTCTGAAAACAACAAACAAAACCTTTAATCTACCTTAAAAAAATCCTACCAAAGATTATGCTCTCCTATATACTCACTCTTTTGATATCTAATGATGATTTTTAATTCATAAAATAATTTTTAATTCATACACTTATATTTAACTGAAGACTTTTTCTGTGGAACAAAATGTCTGGGATCTATTATACCATCAGAAGGAAAACATAGAGATGAAGGAGAGTTTGTAGTGCATAACTAAGTCTAGTATCTCTTATGCCTTTAAATGCCTGGAGAAGAGAAGGCAGTGTGGAGACCTCATAGCAGCCTTCCAGTATGTGAAGGAGGCCTGCAGGGGTACTGGGGAGGGACTCTTCATTAAGGACTGTAGTGACAGGACAAGGGTAATGGGTTCAAACTGAAACAGGGGAAGTTCAGGTTAGATATAAGGAAGAAGTTCTTTACTGTGAGGGTGCTGAGGCACTGGAATGGGTTGACCAAGGAAGTTGTGAATGATCCATCCCTGGTGGTGTTCAAGGCCAGGTTGGACAGAACCTTGGGTGACATGGTCTAGTGTGAGGAGTCCCTGCCCATGGCAGGGAATTGTATCTAGATGATCTTAAGGTCCTTTCCAACCCTAATTGCTCTGTGATTCTATGATTCTATGGCTGAGTGACATTTTCATGCAGTAATAGTGACTGCAGTGGGAAAAGTTCTTTAGCACTTCAACCTATTATCTCCAAAAAGATTAACTGTTGCATCTTTCAGAATGAGCCATTTTTTTCTTGACATAGCATAGATGGCAATTATTTTTGTAAAACCTCCTTTATTTTATGCACACACATTTTTTCAGCTGCTTGAGATGGACTCTTAGATGTAAGAAAGTCTGCAAATGGAATGTAATATAATGATTCTGGTATTTCTAAAACAAAACTCTTTTTTTTTTCCTGTGAGAAAGTATGCAAATGGAATGGATCATAAAATGGTTCTAGTATTTCTAAAACAAAATGTAATATGATGATTCTGGTATTTCTGAAACAAAACTCTTTTTTTTTCCTGTGAGAAAGTATGCAAATGGAATGGATCATAAAATGGTTCTAGTATTTCTAAAACAAAATTCTTTCTGTTGCTAAGCAAATTAAAGAGTAAGGTGGCTGCTGCAGAAGCAATAAGAATATACCATTGCACTGTTCATAGTCATGCTTGTACATCACTTGATCATTACAACAAAATGTTAAGAGATGGCTTTTTCCAAGACTAAATCATAGTTTTAATGTTGCATTTTCTAAGCAGAAAAATGCTTTATATGGTTTTTACATGTTAACTTCTCTTTCAACTGAGGAAACATTGAAAGTGGTTTTTGCAAGATAGATTTCTGATATCTCAAATTACAGAAATATCAAAGTATATTCCAGCAGCTTTTTATTTCTACACGCTTTAAGGTGGCAATAAGCCATTTTCTGCTTCATTATTTTTAAGACAGTAATGAAATGACACAAGAAAATTTTGGAAAATAGGGGGAAAAAAAGGACGTTCATAACTAATAAAAATAAAAAACCCGTGTACCTAATAAAAAAAAGCTAATAAATCCCAAACTTTAAGACACTGTTCTGTCTACAAAATAAATGAGAAAGAAGTGGAATAAAAGCAAAGATGGAAAAGCAACATAAATAATTACCATTTGATCTTGAAGGTAACATAAATAAGTTCTTTATTCTTTTTCTTTCTTGAAATAGTGATTCATAAAGCTTGAATAGTGTAAACATTGAAAAGCACCTCTACAAAGAGATCAACTCAAAGGTTTTATGAAATTACAAAGGAAAACTGTAATAAAACATATTACAGTGGATAATAATTACTATTTAAACAATGCATTAAAGGTTGTAACAACGTTGATACAGTAAGAAAAATTCTATGTCTCAGGAATGACTCTCAACATAAGATATTATCCTATTTTTTCCTGATGGTTGCCTTCATATGAACCCAAAAGACACAGAGAACTGCCAGTGATCTCAGATGCCCAGGTGCTCGTCCTTACAAGGCTTAATATATTCTTAAGAACATGCTCTGTTTTTGTCTCAGACATCTTTATGCTTCTGCAACATGGAATAAGTACTGAGAGCCCTTCAGGATGGCTTAAAGTAGATAAAATTATGTCCCTAAAAGGACATTACTTTAAACAAAACCAATTATTTCCTGTTCATCTAAACTAACATTTTTTCATTTACTTTTGTGTAAAGCTACCTGAATTCAATATGTAGCAGCTCTTATGAAGTGTTATTTCTATATCTATAATCAAAAACATGGTTGGGAGAGCTTTTAGTCACTAGGGCCATCTGACAAGGAGCAGCCTGCACACTATTAATACAAACATAAGTGTTGCATCCAAACTGCCTGCTGAAAATCAGTGGTGACTTCTATGAACTTCTCCATTCTGCTCAAAAAATCCCTGAAACTTCAGTCTAACCTTGCTTCCTTTTCAACACACTGTGCATCTTAGAAATGGAACTTGTTCTTCCTCTGAAACAAATCATATTGAAAGGTACTAGAAAATCACAGAATGTTTTTACACAGCATTGATAACTCCCTCTTTGCAGTTTTCCATAGAAAATGGTTTGCAAACATCACTGTCTTCATGTGAAATCTGTAGATCCAGCCTTGCAGTGGTTACCTACAGTGGGTAGTCTTTAATGGTTAGAAAATGTTAAAACAGAAACTGCATGCCTGGATCTCTAAACAAAATAGGTGACTATCTTTTGGAATTGATGCTTACACAGTTTTTTTTATGGAATTTATACACACAGAGAAATGTAGAAGGATGTGGCATCCTCCTGCACACAGGCAAATGCTTTGATGCATCAGGCTTCTCTCTTTGATTAAAAGCTTTTGGAATTTGCAGGTGTTCAATTAGTCACCAGAGGGAGCCCATATTATTTCATAAGCACAACAACAACACAGTAGAAAGCAGAAGGGGGGAGATAACTTGTAGGGTGACAGAGTCAGAGAATCACTGCGTTTCACACAAACACCCACGTTCCCCAACACTTCTTGACAATCAGACACCAGGAGTTTGCTACACAGTGCAGGATGGATTTTTCAGCAGCAAAAACATAAAGTAAATTTGGAGGAGGAGGAGGAGCACAATCCCTCTTCTTCTAGGGCTATAAATGATCTTTTTATTTGCTGATGTATTACAGGATGCTGTCAAGGGATCCAATTTACTAATATACAATAATAAAGTTCAGATGCTGGCACAGCAAAATCCCAGTTATCGCTGAGCCACTTGGGTGAAACCAAGTATGTCTGGATAATCAAAGACAATAGAAAGGAACATAAGATTAGCCAATTTGTCTATTAAGGTGTTATAACAGGATATTGGGATAATGCAAGGCTTTATAAAAACTGTTTTCACTGGGATTTTTCTCATGGCAATACCCTCTATCATCTGGGAAATGTGCCTGCTGTGAATGGCAAGTAGGCTTTGGGTTTTCATATACAAACTACTAACTCTAACCCCCCCACCTCCAGCTTCTGATTTTCTCCCTCACCTTATCAACAAAAATACATTTTACTAGAAGTGGCATTTTTGTGAGCGTGCTATATCTCTAACGACTCGCTGAGTCTATTTGGATATGTTCCTTAGTTATTTACTGGGGAAATGACTTCTAATGTATCACGTTTCACTTAGCAGTATTTGCTGTTAGTATTCTCTATGGAGAATTGTCTGTTTTGCCAGTAGAGTGAAGGGGGATAAAAAAGGGAAAGCTAATTTACTAGATTTCTAAGTCTCATTTATAGAACTACAATGGTGAAATTACAATGGTGAAATGACTATGCTTTGGAAATCACTGGAAGTTTATGTATTAAGACATTATCTGCTTCATATGGTACGGTAGACATTTGAGTCAGCCTCTGAGGGAACTTTGTTCATTGTTATTATCTGAATGAATTTTCCTATTTTCACATATTAATTCTCCTGCAGACACCTACAAATGATCAGAAATCTTTGGGGTTTAGGAATGAATCGTTGGTCATGGAGCTGTCTTCCTACCTAATAGAAGCTATTGCCCTTTCTGTGCCTTCACCCTTTAATTGCAAGGCAATTAAATTCCCTACCATTTGCAATATCTGTGTCCAGAATGAGTCATCTCATCACAGCACCTTGGGTTTTTATCTTGCTTTCACTATGTGCTTAGCAAGATGTAGCTTAATATTTCTCTGTCCCCATGGAGCTGGAGCTTTCTTCCTTAATTGTCATTTTTCTAAGCTTTACACCTTAGTTGGTCAGAGCTTTCTTGCATCATTGCACGAAAAAAAAAAGACTAAATAAAATTTCTGCTTCTCTCCACAACACTGTAATTTTGGGATGTATCAGATGACACCATATGTAAAGGATAAAACATGTCTGAGACTGATAAGCACAGATTCTAAGAAAAATATTCCGTCTCCCACAAGATTGGTAAAGAATATCCAACATTTAATTTTTAGATAGGATCTTAAGAATCTGAAGGATTGTTACTGCATACTAAGAAGAAGTGATCTGAAAGGGTTTGGGTGTGATATGTAACCTCAGCCTACAGATGCCATCACAATGACTATAAACTGGCTTTATCAAAGGGGGAGTTTTAGCACATCTATTGTATTCTGCACCAAACTGAAACTGCATGGTTTATTTGCCAGCATGAAGAGACAGAGGCTTTGTCTATGGTTCTGATGATGTCTTTGCAACTTGATCAGTTGCTGCTGTGCTTTGACACCACTTTTTGCTGATAAACGTGATGCCAGAGTTGTCAGCAGGATGACCAATTGAAGAACCATTAGGTTTCCTCCTGTGCTCTGCACTCTGTGTCCTTACACTAGAGATGGGACACAAGTATGTAACAAGATATATTCGTGCTGCCCTTATCCAAGCCAGGGTCTTTCCTTAGTGTTTGGTGAAAATAAAATCCCCTTTTCTCAGTTTGAAGTGGCTGGGTTCAAACATTAAAGTATCAAAGAAGAGGGTCAGGGCAGAAAAGGATCTTCTCTTGTTCAGACCAGTTGTTCGCTAAGAGCAGACTTACTAGGTTAAGCATAGACAGCAGATTGAAGGACAGTGCTGGATTCCCCCTCCTTCAGACTTTGGGAAGGTTTGACTTTAACTACATCAAGCATAATATTTACAGCTTTTGCAGCTCACACATAGATTCTCTGGTTTCCAGATGGGCCACCAACTTTCCTTCATTCTGAAATCCCGTTCCTCGCATTTTACAGTTTATTCTGTTAGAATGAAGAGCTTTCCTGGTGAGTCTCCTGTACAGCTTCATCCAAAATAAGATGCTCAGTGCAGAATCATATCTGCTTTCTTAAAGTCTTTTGGCTTAATACAGTTTATGACCTGCCTGTGATACCTATTTTTTTCTTCTATTTCTCTGTAACTGTGCTACACAAGTTTATAATTGCTAAAAGAGTGAGTCCTGTACAAGGACAATCACTTTTTCTGCTGGTATATATAATCTTTGTGTTAATGTATTTGTTTGAAAACGAAACATTCTTGGCCACCATGTCTGTTAATGTATGTGAAAGTTTCTTTGTTACTGTCTTTTTTCCTCATTAAACCTGCACACATCTTTGGAAGGGTAATGTTGACTTAACAGCAATATAATTAATCTGGGAGTCAAACGAACTTATTACAGTAGATCATGTAGTAGATTTGATCATAGTAATAGATGCTGATAGTAGATGCTGATAACTTTATTCATAATAAACAACAGCTACGATCACAGACCCATGACATCAGAGGGACCAGTATTACTCAAAATAAGTTATCAGCATCATCTATTACACAATGTATGCTAGTATGACTGGTATTATCGTGAGTAATAATATATCGATAACTACAACAACAATAAAAATCGTGTTATAATGAATGGTTGGTCTCATGTAGTTTGCAAACATTTAAGAAGATGTAAAATCACAGGCAATACCCAGAACTACCAATATGAAATACAAGTATATAATAAGAACCAGCCCATCCCTGAAGTACTCTCAATCTATTTTGAGAAGAGCTGTTTGTGAGAGCAGTCAAAGTGACATGCCAATAGTAACATGGCAAAAACAAAAATAAAAACTAGATTTCCTTGATTGTCTCTGCATTGGGCCATATCACCTCTTCTGAGATCTCTGACTCCTGAAACGTTTGTTTTTCTTCAGCTTTTCTTATATTACTCTAAGTTTTGCAAAAAATAGACATAGATTTCTCTGAAAACAGTCCAAAACAATTTTCAAGCCTCTTTTTGATTCCTGTCCTAGCATACCACCAGATCCTAAGCTGTTCCCCCCTTCCACTAAAGGTAAGGGGGAAGAAGGAAGGAAGGGGGAAGAGAGAATTGTTGAATAAATTATTTTTCATTAAATTGTGTAATTAATAGAGTTTATCTATTAAAAACTCAGTCAGACCTACACTCCACAATCCCAGCAGCTAATGTATTTTATGTATCTCCATTAGCATGCTTGCTCACTCAGCAACCTCCTAACATATTTCCCTTAGTATCAAGTATATTGCTAACTTTTGCCAGGATAGTACTGAATTAAGGTTATGAGCTCCCTTTGCTGTTTTTTGCCTAAAATTTTTGGCTTTAGAATCTCCTGATCAAATTCTTACAAGTTATTTCATTGCAGTTTTCTGTGATGATATCTGCTGCTTTTAAATATACTTTTTCTTTCCTGAATAGTCAGCGTATCTCCATCTCATGGCAATATATACTCCAAAGGATGCTAGTAGCCAGACTTTGCAACACTCATGAGGGTTCCACAAGATGATAAATTGAATATAACACAGTGTGTGAACTCCTGCAACTCCTGGCTACATATATTATAATGAACTGGGAGATGTGATGATTATCACATAGTGCAAATGCATTATGTATAAAATAGGCACCAAGAGGAAAGAACATGCATTGGTTTTATCACTCACTATTACAAGAATGAAAGGACCCAGGTATGCAGGATTATAAACTGCAAATGTCATGCTTCCTCCTTCCATCATCCAGAAAAATCAGCACATTAAGAAAGAAGCAATGCCCTGGGTCTTGCTTACTAACCACACAGAATCAGAGCAGTAAAAGCTCACAACTACTGTCTGAAATCAAAAAGCTTTTATATAGAATCAAAGAATCAACTAGGTTGGAAAAGACCTTTAAGATGATCAAGTTCAACCATCAATCATCAAGTCCAATCATATCTCAGGAGTTAAATTCTGATTTTAGTTCACATGGGACTTAAGAAAAAAAGAAACATAATTAATCTAGCAAAGGATGAATATTCACTAGTGGTCAACAGCAGCTTCTTCAGAAAGAAATGCAAGCAATAAAAACACAAGTTTAAGAGACTGAATCAAGCAAAGGATCTTTCTTGACATTGACAAGAATAATGGAATGGTTTGGGTTGAAGGAACCTTAAAGCTCATCCAGTTCCAACCCCCTCCCGTGGGTAGGAACACCTTCCACTAGACCAGGTTGTTCCAAGCCCCATCCAACCTGGCCAGGGATGAATAAGAAACCTTCAGCTTTAAATCAAACCACCTCTAACTAGCCTCAAAAGCTGTAAACCTCACAGGTTTACCATCCCATTTCACTTTCCTTCTTTTACCACCTCTTTTTGTTTCTAAATTCAAGAAGTGGTGATCTTCCAGAGATGACGACCATTTAGAGCCGTCATCAACTTAATCTGGGAAAACCCTCCAAACGTGCTCTTAGCTCATTCTCCACACTTGAACACAATCTTTTACAGACAGGATCCTTATAAGGGGTGTCCTTTTCTTATTCTACTATTCTATTTCAGTTTGTTTCCAAAAGCAGGTGGAAATCCAGTTTCCATATTGATGCCATATTGATGGCAATCCAGCCATATTAATGACAATCTCCTAGTAAAGATGTGGTTCACTTGATTACTCGTTTTCAGCAACTCACACTCCCATGCTTTGCTTTCTCATTCACTTTCTTAATATTCTCTTTCCTATTTTTGTCTTCTAAAATATTTAAAGAATTTCTTCTGTTTATCTCAATATTCTTCAGCAGTACTGCCTCAATATTCCCATTTGTACTTTCAATGCCCTCTTTATAGTCCCTCTGTTTCTTCATATAAAATTCTAACAACACTGCAGATCTTTTCTTTCCTATAATTTTTAAAGCTCTATTTTACTTTCATTTAATGTAAAAGCCGTATCAGTCATCCACGGTGAAGTTTAATGCTTGGTTTTCCATAATGACATATTTTCCTTCTAAACTCACTCTACCACTTCCAAAACCTTTAGTTAATTTTGGTAAAACTAGCTCTAATAAACACTGCCTGTTTATATCACCTATTAGATGGTTAATGACATTAAATGTGACTGTTTAAAAGTTTAATTAACTGGATTTTCTATTCAAATGGCAACCAAAAAGTGAAATTTGAAACTGTTTTCAATAATAATAGTAATAGTAATAGCAATTTAATAAATAATAGATATAGATAACACAAAAGAAATAATAAGTAATAGATGATAAATGGTAAATCTTAAGTGATAAATGATAAATTATAAATGATAAATGATATATAATAATAAATATTTCTGAAATAGTCTCTAAGAATCAATTCCTTTATCACAACCATCATTTAACATTACAGATGTTATCCACTTCTTGGTATCTCTTAAACATATAGTTTTTCCCCCTTTTATCCCTTGATCCTGAGAGGTAACAATTAATTTGCAGTTATTTTAGGTCCTCAGTTGTTACTGTGGGTTTAGATCTTTAAGAACACCTTGACACCTTAGATTGAAGGATTATGAATATTTTCTATAAGGTTACTCAACAGTGAATAAATCAGACCAAACCCTCTCTTAAAATTCTCTAATAGTGCTGCAGAACCTATGCTTCATTTATCTTCCTCTTTTCCTTTTCATTGTTGCCCTAGAGAATGTAAGGAATATTGAATGTTGACTAAAGCACAACGAAGCTGACAGAAAAGGTATTTCTAACAGAAATTATCAAAGTTCTCAGATCTCAACAGGCAAAAGTCAGCTTAATTTAACAGAAGCAGTATTGATAAATAGATTTACACTGGCTTAAGATGCAGTTCCATGTTTGTAGTGTGGTTTGTTAGCAATGAAATGCATTGCAGACATGCATCTCTGGGTGTCTGGCTTATTTCTTCAGGCTTGTCGTGGTTCAAACCCAGCTGGCAACCCAGAACCATGCAGCCACTCGCTCCCTCCCCCCGCTTCCTCCCCCCGCTCCCAGAGGGATGGGGAGGAGAATCAGAGGAATGTAACTCCCACAGGTTGAGATAACAGCACTCCAGTCACTAAGGTATAATACAAACCACTACTGCTACCAATAATAATGATAAGAGGAATAACAAGGGAAAAGGACACAACCGCTCACCACCCGCCGACCGATACCCAGCCCGACCCGAGCAGCGATCTGGGCCTTCCGGGTAACTCCCCCCAGTTTCTATACTGGACATGACGTGCTGTGGTATGGAATAGCCCTTTGGCCAGTTTGGGTCAGGTGTCCTGTCTCTGCTTCCTCCTGGCTTCCCCTCCTCTCTGGCAGAACATGAGACTGAGAAAGTCCTTGGTCAGAGTAAACATTATTGAACAATAACTAAAACCATCGGTGTTATCAGCGTTGTTCCCAGACTGAAAGTCAAAACCACAGCACTGCACCAGCTACTAAGAAGGAGATAAAATGACTGCTATAGCTGAACCCGGGACAAGGCTCTTCAGAGTCTGTAGACCAATTCCACCCAAATCTAATGGCAAGTGTAGAGTTAGAAAACAAAGCAACGTACTATACATCCTTTCTTATTTTCCTCTCTTTGAAGTTAGAGCATAACTACTCTATTGATTCGTCCTGTAAGGATGAAGTTGAACTCAACCTTTATCAAACAACAGAGTATGTACTTTCACATTATGACTAGCAAAAGGAAGCTTTAGCTCGAATTTTAAGCTTATTGGACATCACAGACATAAAGCAATACAACATCAGGTGTTATTAGTCCCATGCTTTGAATACAATTTGTATAACTTGTGCCATTTAATTGTAGTAACTCTTGTATTTGTGTATGCAATGGTTAAAATTCTTAAACTTATATTTCCTGTGCTTCATACAGCCACAGCTGCCAATGAAACAATGAAAAGTTCTCAGGTTCCCTGAATTCAGATCCCAGCAATCCTGAATTTGGTGCTCACAAAATGAATATAAATAATTACAAAGTGCATTTTTGTCCTGTTTTGACTGGAAAATTATTTACATATTTCATTATACATTTTCAAGCAAGCTCTTCTGCTACAACGTACAAAGTGATTTTTCCGCACTTAGAGCATTTACAGTACTAATAAAGAAAGTGTATTTGATGAGAGAGCTTTGCAAAGAGTCACTGAGCACTCATCACCAATTTGCGGTTTTGATGTTTTCCCACAGTGTTAACAGAGGCCCTCAACCAAACTCGCAGCAGAAACACATTATTATGGCTTCACTCAACTGAAACTATGAGAATTCACAGAATCTCCCTTCTGCACAGTACACACTCCAGTAAAAGAAGAACAGGAACAGAATCAGAGCTCTAAGAACACCATCAGAGAGCAAATAATACGTACATTGCAAACGCGGTGGAGATTTTCAAGACAGATTAATTAAAACTGGTAAAACTTAGACTTTCATGTCATGGGAAAAGCTATAGTGTGGAAAATCTCTCTTCTAAATTAGGATGAAATGTAGGGTAGGACTTCTGTTTATTTTATACTATTTCTTGGAATATACTTGTAAATGTGGATCCTTTGCTATGATGTGTCATGTCAAGGTATTTCACAGCAGTATGGCATCACACTAGGTTATATTAATCATGTAACATTGACTTCAAGCTAAAACAATGATAGTTTTCCTCTTAGTAGTACACAGTTAATTAGAACACTTAAGGGACGAGGGGTTGTTGTTCATATAGCTTTGGCAGAGAGAGGAGGACAAGGAAAATGGGTATTTGTCCTGACTACAGGGTGCCCAATGTCTTGTGTAACTGATTTGTGATAATAAACATAACAGCAACAGCAATGGCAATAGAAAGCAGGAAGATGCAGATGGTACCATCTTACAATGCCTTGGATCCAGAATCTTTACAATATTCTGTGGCAGTTCCCCTTAATCACTTGAAAGATTCTGTGAAACCATGTGAAATGAAATCTTATAAACTGGCCTTTTTTCAATAACTACATTAAGACTAGAACATGAGATAAGCATATAAATATCCTTTCAGAGATATTTAGTTCAACTTAGCACGCACATTCATTGTCCTGCCAATACTTCCACTTTTGGTGGTAAATTACTGTTTTCAGCATAATATGTCTTAGCACAAGAGATGTTCTCCATCTTTTCCAAACATCCAGCATCTTGTGTTGGGGTTTTTTTTGGAAACTTCTTCCTGCAAGTGTTCAGATTTAGCACCTGAAGACTCTGATATCAGACCTGCTCATGCTGGACGAACCCTGTATAATTGCAGGATTCTGGGCTCAGCAATACAGACAATTGGAGTTAATGCAGTTATACAGATGAGGGACCAGAGTGTTGTACTGGAATTAGCTCTTTTGTATTAGCACAGGTGGTAGGAAAAGGTTCCAGACTTAGCTATTTCATTGTGAGCTGGCTGATAATTCCAGATTTGCTTTCTTCCATATGCTATGCAGTGCACAAAACAGTACAGAGTGTACCTAGAGATTGTCTTGGTTACATGTCATCATGCATTCAGTGCAACAGCTCGCACCAGTACCGAGCAGCCAAACTTACTGTAGCTTTCTACTTAAGAGGGCCTGAGGAGGGAGAAAAGAACAACGAAGCATCACAGCTCACTGTATTTTCAGGTGTAATGGTGCTTGAAAAAATATCTTGATTTCTAATATATTTTGGTTTTGCTTTCTGGATATTTCATTTGTATCTTGCCTAGTAAATAGAATTGTTATTTTATAAGTGCAAGGTATTATTACTACTCATGCAGCAGCCTGTACACAGTGTATTGGTTTCATTAAAATTCAGGCCTAGATGGCTGAATGTTGGAAAGTACATTACCAGTATAACTGAATTGATTTTGTTGAACCCATTGAAGGTGAAAGCATTGGGCATAATTTGTCTAGATTTCAGAAGAAAAAAAAACCGACAAACTAACATTTGATACTTTACCACAACAGATCCATTTATAAAACCAGACAGCATCATACAGGCAGAGTAAACAATGTTCTGAAAAACAGACACAAAGGTCAGCTAAAGGAAAACACACTGATTACAAATCTGATTACATGCAGGTTGCTGCAAAACAGTAGGATGATAGAATGGTTTGGGTTGGAAGGGACCTTAAAGATGACCTAGTTCCAACCCCCTGCCATGGGAAGGGACACTTTCCACTAGGAGAGGTTGCTCCAAGCCCCATTCAACCTGGCCCTAAACAGTGCCAGGGATGGGGCAGCCACGGGTTCTCTGGGCACCCTGTGCCAGCGCCTCAGCACTCTCATAGGGAAGAATTTCTTCCTAATATCTAATGTAGATCTATTCTCTTTCACTTAAAGCCATTCCCCCTCGCTTGTCACTCCATGCCCTTGTAAGAAGTCCCTCACCATCTTTCTTGTAGGCCTCTTTAGGTGCTGGATGGATTAAAATCGTTCCTACTTTTGTCTTTTCAAGGACTGTTTCAAAGCTTATTAAGGTCAGTATGTCATGCTTAGTTCTCCCCACTTTACAAAAGATCAGATGCTAGATGTATGTACTAACCTTTAAAGGCTGGTTCTGGGAATGGACTTCCTAAAAAATATGAAAGATACATCATTTTGATGCACTAAGTACCTCCATCAGGACTACTGGCATACAGTTTATTCCATCTAGTCACTACTTGACAATGAGAAAAGAGAATGGATGTAATAAAATCTTTCCCAAAAATTTTTCCAAATCACATAGTAAACTAATACCTATTGGTGAGGTGCAAACCCAATGGAATAACTACCCAAAAGGTATCCATGAAACTCATCTCTGCATGTTTCTGGATCTGCTGCAAGCAGAATTGCTGCAGGTACAGCTGACTGGTAGTAATATTTCCTGCTTAGTTTCATGACTATCTCAAATAATATGTGAACATGTAATGGTGTCTTATTAAGAAAGATTGTTGGACACAAAAAGCATGTTAACCATCAAAAATAGTTAATATCTTAAGAAGTAGGTAAAAAAGTGTTATTTCATATTTTTGGTTGTGAACTGTGAATAAAAATCACCCATCCTTGATCTACGTGGCTGATGAAAACCTGAGTGGGAGGATGAATTCTGATAGAGATAAGATGCTGAGAAAAGAAAGGAGTAGATTGAATAATGCGTTGGAGATTGTAACTAATTCAGAAATAAGTCATGGACTGAAGTGTAACCAAGGACTAGAATATAAATAGATTGAGCAGAACAGTGGGAGTCTGGAGTGCAAGCAAAGTGACAGGGTCAGTAATGGAAGCAAATGCAAATGAACTCCAAAGCAGGATAAATGGATGGATAAGAGGCAATTTCAGGGGTATCACAGATCTGTGGAAATATAATAATGAGAAATGCAGCATTAACACCAGGAAAACACAAAGGTTTTGGTCAACATTTTATTGTGACCAGAAGTTAATTTTAAGTCAAATTTTTGTCCATCTATATAGGATCTTATGGACACCTTGAGTGCCTTATGGCAAGGGATTATATTCATTATTTGTTTCACCTCTGTATTTAATCTATGTTTTTTCTTACTAATTTCTTATTTTCCCACTTTTAAATGATAGACTGTTGTGACATATCCTGAAGTAATTTCTGGTCCTGTCATTTTGTATTTGGACTTGAGGTGACACAGCAGAAAGTTCTAGACATGTGATCTAGAAGTCTTCACCATGACATGGGGTTTAGGACCACACTTACACAAGAACACCTTTAGTCAGCCCAGCTGACCCATTCTTTCCAGTGTGTGTTTAAAAGTTTCTAAACCACCTGTGATGACACTATAGAGCACATCAGTGGTTATATAATTGTGTCAGGTAATGCTCTGACACACCCCGATGATATCAGGACTGAGGTCTGTATTTCAGCTGCCTGCACATCCATTAAAAACCCAGATTATGATGCATTCTTACTCTGTCAGAACAGTTTCTTGCAAATATAGGAAACTGAGACACAAAAGGGCAAAATAATGTATTCTGCATTATTCAGGCACTCCTGTATCAGGAGCTGGATCCAAAATTCATGGCCCTTGGATCTCAGCCAAGTGTAGAAAAAGGTCCATTTCATATGTCCTGCCATTAACACTGACAATCTCCCTTCATTGAGAAGCACTCAATGAACTTTGTAATCAAATGTGTATTTTAACTTTAGAAAACGAAATAAAGTCCAGGATAAAATTATGAATGGCACAAGTAAGTTTTTTGACTACTTGGGATATTCTGTTCTTACCAGATTTCTCCTACCTTCCTAATCCCAAAAACCTGACAGGTTGGAGGTCTTCAAGAAGAAGTAACAACCTGCTGTACTTTCAAGTTTACATATGCCTTGCATAGAAAATCACATCTTTTGCAAAGAATAAAGCCATTATGATAATACCTTAAATCTTTCCCCTTGAGTGTCAGCACTGTCCTCTCCTCTAATTGTGTTACATTTATGAAGAGCTTTGTAAGTTCACTCCACATCATATTACAATATGTCCATATCATATATGTACTAATCACACATTGTAATACCCCCGTGCCACAACAAAGCATCTCCCACTGGATGTGGGTAGAAAATCATATATACTTTCACTTTTGGAATGCTCTAAAAGCACATCAAGCTTTAGAGTGGAGAGAAATGGTGTGGTTCAGAACACCATGATTAGTCAAGCTCCACAGCAGTTTGTAGTTTTCCTTAAAGCCTTCAGGCTCATGAACATGGATGTTCATGATCAATAAGGGCTGGAAGCTCCCTCACATTGTAATGCCTGTATCATGACACACTAAGAAAACTTGGAGGAAATAAAAGATCTCACTTCTCCTCCGAGAGGTAGGAGACTGGACAGAATATGAAATGTAATTAATGAAATGGAACCAAATAGGACGGGCAAAGAGGAGTCTTAGGTTGCAGAAGGAGTTGTCAGATGTTTGAACATTGTTGCACTCTCTCTTACCCCTCTGGGTTTTTGTTACTCCTTTCAGCCTTCACAGAAAAGCTGTTTTAACAAGATGTGTATTTGACGTCTGTTTTAGTGAAGACTGATGACTCAGTTTAAATAGCCAGCAAAGGTGAGTTTAAGCTAAACTGCTTGACATTACACACAATCACACATGCAGGCTGTTCTGTCAGCTCTGCTGAGAGGCAACATCCTGACACAGAGGAGAGGAACATTCAGCCAGGGAAGCCAGTATCTTCAGGGGCTCCAAGCAGACCTAGATCTTCCCTGGCCATATTCCTACCCATTTCAGGGAATACAACTGATTTAAGGATCAAGGGGAAAACAAGAAGAAAAATAACAGTTTTATATCTTTATTCCCATTCTATAGAATGCTCATAACCCACAGGACTAGCACATCAAATCTGGAGTGGCTTTCTGTTGGTAAACCTGTTAAGTTAATAAAGAATATATACCCTGTTAAGTTAATAAAGAATATATACATACAGTCTTCTGAAATTTTTCTCTTAGCATGGGATAAAATTTTAAGCCCCAAAATAGCAAGCACAACCCCCTTATAAAAAGGGCAAGGAGCTTCACATAGTTGATCTACAGAGAAGATTTACATTGATGTAAAGCTATCTTCTCTGGACCTCATTGGAAATATTGCCCACCAAATACTCTAGTTTTTCTCAGGGATTTCTGGAAATTCATCAAGTGTAGGAAAATGTGGCTTTTCAGAAGAATAATCCCTTGGCAACATGACTTAGAGTGGAGGTTTTTCACTGTGTGAAAGTTTGCCTTAAGTCTTTTTGAGTATTTATTTGAACAAGCATAAAAACAGAATGAAGATATTACTGGAATAGTATCTTAATTCTTGTTCTATGTGTTACTTCTTTTCTAGGACTGTATAGACACAGTACCATCCACGTTCCATACACATAAAAAATCCAGTTTGCAGTCAAGAAGTGTGAACTGCAGTCAAGAAATGTTTATTAGTGTGATCAGACAGGAATTTGAGAGATTTCACAGAAATTATCCAAGAGATAAACAGGAGACTGAAGCTCAGCTCCTAACGCAAAGAATCACAGAAGCACTTCTGCAACCATTCTACCTTAACCTTCTTACGTGCTCTTCTCAGTGTTTTACCTTGTAGCAGGGATTTTTATTGCAGGATTAGCATGATTTTAATTAATTTTTGCAGCCATATGCAAGCTCCCAATTAAAGGCATTACCTCCTAGCCATATGCTTTTAGTTTTTATGATGTTTGGTTTGCACATTGCTAAAAAAGAGGAAGGTTAAAGTATGCTCTGAGAAGAAGGAACTGCAATCAACTTTCCGTTAGCCATGGGTGGGTTATCCAGCTGGCGCTAACAAAACACTGCAACCACATGGAAGCCAGCTGAAGTCTGGCAAAGCTTCCTTGATCAGATGTAAATATGGCCTTACTGGATCCAGGCCTAACTTATGGGACCTAAACAGTCAGAGATTTATTCCTTGTGTTTTGTTAGATGTTTGATGTTTTGGAAAGGGAGAACTTCCATTGCCCCACTCTGAAAGGACTTTATGTTCACTTGCCTGGAGCCAGCTGTTGTAATTTGAGGTATTTTCATTGAAGTCAGTGGAGTCATGTCAGGAAACCAGGTTACAAGGGAGAAGATTAAATGCCAAACACTTATTTCATATTACTCTTGATCTTTCGTTAACGTCTTATATCCTATTTCTACACTTGCTTCTCCAAGAAGAGGTATTCCAACCATTTCCTTGGAACAAAAAATGAAGGAGACAGTGAATCCTATAAATATATATGAACCCCCTTATTTTATACTATTTCATTTTGAATAAACTTTAACAAAGCATAAACAAATGGCACAGAATTTGATTAGTCTTACATTGGTTTTCTCCCTTATTCATTCTAAAACTCACACATCTCTTTTAATAAAATGTTCTTGCTAAACAAAACACTAAACATTGCATTTTTAATGGGTTATGGTATTGACTTCTATAGGCTGTTAGCTTTCCAAGAAAATGATCCATTTGTACTATGCCTGTCCTGTACTGGTTATTTAAAGCTGCAATACTAAATTAATGCTTTTTTGCTAAGATCTTTTTGACCCACTCTACACTTCAGCTGATGCAGAAACGAACAAACATTGAACCAATAAGCTAGAATAAACTTTTTAATTATCTCTTGTAATTACTTGTGTTAGCTGCAGAAAAGAAATATGCTGAAGCATGCGGTTTGGTAGTTCTCCTTCAACATTGACAGTTAAGAAATAAAATGGTTTAAAAAGTAAATTTAAATATAAACCAAAATAAGTGTCTGTGGAAAACATTGGATTTCTTTGTGGCCTACAAAAGCCCAACCCATCAACAGTGTAAAAGACCAATTTACATATTACATAACATGGGGGTGTAAGATATAAAGAAGCAGTTACTGTTATTTGCAAAGTACGTAGCTGAGAACAGGGCAAGGGAAGAGGAGACAAATGTATGAGGCATTTGATATTAGCTTGGGGATGTTCAGAAGCACCATGGTTCTTAGGTAGATGGTTCTTAGGTAGATGGTTCTTAGGCCAGGTTGGATGGGGCTTTCAGCAACCTGGTCTGGTGGAAGATGTTCATGTCCATGGCAGAAGGTTGGAAATAGGTGAGCTTTAAGGTCCCTTTCAACACAAACCATTCTGTGATTCTATGATATTGACTGAATACGTTGGTGTTTCATAAAACACAGGTTCAAGCAGTCAACTTAGAGATATAGCAATTGGAGAAAGAAAGCAGACAATTCTGGTATATCACCATATTAATGACTACAGGAGTGATGTCTGCTTCAGTCTCAATTTAGGGTAGACAGACGCGAGCACCAGGACAAAGAAGAGATGGTTATTAATTTCAAACTCCTCCAAAAGAAGAGGAAATGCAAAATTGACCTGCAAAGATTAACTCACAGCTGTAATAGCTATCCATGAATATTCTCAAGCTGTTTTAAACATCATTCAGACTTCTATTCAATGCTCGAACTTAATAAAGATTGCAACTCATCCAAGAGTTGGTTTAATACCATGAAGACAATCTGACTATAACAAGGACTTCAGTACCAAAGGACCTAAAAGATGGATAAAAATTGAGTGATACTACCAGTTTACACCAGAAGGTTAACTTTATAATGCTTAATAGCATCTCCAATTGGAATTGTGTCAGAGAGACGGGAAAGCAAGAAGAACTGAACCTCTGGGAATTCATGAACTGATTGCCCCTTGTAGTTGAGGGAAATCTATTTGTAGAAACAAATTGACCTTGCCAGCTAGAGAAGAGACACAGATGCTAAATGATGTAACAGGGCTCCAGATCTGCTGAATCACACGTGGCTCTTGCAGCAGTGAAGAAAATGGTAGAGGCTATTTTTACTAGGGAAAGGACGTTTTTGATGACATAGAAGTGTCACTGTTGAATCCTCAACAGACACCTGATGTAAATAATGGTCATAGTAAAAGTCTACCGTTTACCCCCATTATATAACTTTATTAGTTTACCTGTTCCCTGTGTCATGTTCACATGTTTGTATTAAAATATACATATATATATATATCTGTATCTTCATCTCTCAGGTACCAAAAGAACAGTTACAGCTGTTGATCCTTACAAGTAAAAAAAGTAGCAGAAAAAGCAGAAATAGCCCCACCTGTAGAAGACATGAAACATGCAAAACACAGACCTGATCTATTTCTTCCATGCTTTCCATGTTTTTAGAATTAGTAATTCTATATAAAACCTCCCGACACATGTAACAAAACACATTTTGCAGGAGAAATTAGCTCAAAATACCTGAAGTATGTATTTAATATTTTTAGTGAACTAAGTCTGCTGTGGATTGCAAAGGTTTAGATGAGCTCAAGAGGAATCTGGACCAGTGCATGGAAGAAAAACCCACTGAAAATCACTAAATGCAAACCAGGGGTGGTTTCTATGCAAGTAAGTGGAACTGGAAGTATATTCACAGAAAGCTTAGTATAAACTGGTCCTGTTATACCATGCTTCTCTTAGCCATTACTGCAAACAGGGTTCTGGTTTAAATGGGCTTTTGGTCTTAACCAGGAGCAATTCTTATGTTTTTATAGCATCCAGACTTGGGAAACATCAGAGTGGTTTATGCTGACCTAAAGAAAAGGGTATTCCATTAACGTGATGCATTTTTAACAGGCAAACCTAGAGTTTAATATTTCACATATCCAAAGCGTTAATATGCATATCTTGTTCACTGCAACAGTGTGTCCTAGAACTTTGCAAATAAGGACTTTCTCGATGTATTCCTTATTTGAAGGTATCTTTATTAAATATTTCTTTTTGTTTCAGTACCAAAGACTGGCTTTGACCAAATCCAGAAAGGCAAAGCAAAACTTGGCTGAATCAAAATCTGGCTGCTTGTTGAAGCATCCCAGTTTCTTACTGGTTCTATGGAAGGTCCAAAAGTGGGATAGAAAACCAGCTTGTTTGGGTAGAGTCCAGAAAAGAAAGCAACAACTATACTCACTTACATCAGCTTCCACTGATGAGGCCTTAAGGTTTACAAAGTGCATTAGCGTTTGTATTCTGATATTGGTTGAAGAAATTAAATTAAGCTCCAAGTTATTAATATCATCAAGAAACATGATAATTCCTTATACCTGAAGACACGAATCAGTTGTCATTGCCTGGAATAGAGACACAAGGGTGCGTTCAAAGCAGACTCCCTGCAATTTAACTAGCTTGGGTACAGATATCAGCCTAGCTTGAGCTCTGTGAAAATCAGTTTTGATTTCATAATCCATCTAAGAAACTTCATAAATATGCAGATGGTTGTTTTATCTTGGCTTACACTCATATCTTACCTTCAATTACTCTCATTCAAAGTAGCTAGTGTAAGTGGCTGCAGAGCAGATGTAACCTAAGAGAACACAATAAAACAGACAAGCAGTACAAGAAAACAATCAAACATTCCTCATTAGCCACAAACAATGAAATCAGGACAGACACTATTAACTTCTGCTGTATATGTTTGAGGACTTAGCTGAAGAAAGAAGTATTCAGGTGGACTTAAAAGACAACTAAGTGCAGGTAAATATTGGTGATATCATTCTGTGATAGATAAGCTTCTACTGAATTCTTGGGATATACTAAAAATCAAAAGTGACCAAATCTCAGTCAGATTTCTCTCTTTCTGGGAAGTTAGTTAAATAGATACACACACACACACCTCATTCTCCTTACAACCCATTGCTTAAAATATTGGATTTCCAAAAGGAAAATGGAAAATTACAAAAGCATGTCAATAATATAATGAGTTATATTTATAAGCCTCCTTTTTGCCAAGTGACTCAGGGCACTATAGAGACAATTAAAGTCACATTATAATCACAGAAATTGTTATGAATGCATGTTATTAGCTAATTAGAGAAAAAAAATCTAAACCCTAAAATTAGACTAAAAATAAACAAATGTGGCATTACTAAAAGCAAACAGTAAAGCAAAACAAGTTGTCTGTCTTAGTGCCATTTCAAGAGTTTAAAGATATTTCTACAAATTTTTGTTAGTTAATTTGTATTATGTTGGGGGTATTTACCTTAAAAAACATGAGGCAGGATTTTCAGCCATCTCAAATTCTCATGAAATATTTATATACCTGAAACTTATCTATGGATGGAATAGAGAACGCTGACCCTTGGCAGCTGGACTTTCTGCAATACGTGACAAAAAATAGCTTGAAAAATCCCTTCTCTTAACTACAGAACAAAAAGCTGACAGCAAGAAGGTCACATTCCCTCCCAGAATTTGTGTGTGAAAATCAGGGATGCCAGAAATTATTTCTGTTCCCTCGAGACTGATCTCCTGAAATTTTCTCCTTCATCCATTTCATTGCTGCAATGTACGAACTTCCTAAATATTGAAATCTCTGCTATGGAGGTAATTTAATCTGCTTTCTAGTGAGTTCTCTTCTGAGAAGAGATTGATCTATGTTTGGACCATTTCCAGAAAAAGGTGGGAATCCAACCAAGTCTTCTATTCATATTTACAGATGGCAACACTATTCAAGTTCTGTTATTTGAAAAGAAAATGTCTAGCATTTCATCTTGAGAAGAGCTTCACATTTCTGATGTGTATTAGATAGGCTCTGAGCATGTTTATTGAAGCCAGGCCTCAGGGATTTAGGCAGGGTGAGAGATGCATTTCAGCGAAGTTTAAACATTGACAGCATCAATGTCTAACTCTAAGCTAGTCACCTGGGATCTTTCCATTGTCAGACAGAAGAAATAAGAAGTTTGAGTGCTCAGTTCATCTGATCTACTTAAGTTTCAGGCACTTACTGAACATCACTGAAAAAAAAAGAACCTACTTCAGTTCTATTTTGAAAGGGCCCCTCCTCTATATAAGAAGGTTTACCAGGCCAAATAAAACCTACTTCATTGATGAAACCCATGGTCACTTGTAGACAATTAAACAATAAATATATATATAAAAAAGGATGAAAGCAGCATCAAGTGGTTGTCTAGTGTGCGTTTGACTCCAGGGACACTTCAGGGACTGCAGTGATGGGACAAGGAATGATGGGTTTAAACTGAAACAGGGGAAGTTCAGGTTACATATAAGGAAGAAGCTCTTTATTGTGAGGGTGCTGAGGCACTGGAACAGGTTGCCCAAAGAAGCTGTGAATGCTCCAACCCTGGCAGTGTTCAAGGCCAGGTTGGACAGAACCTTGGGTGACATGGTCTAGTGTGAGGTGTCCCTGCCCATGGCAGGGGGTTGAAACTAGATGATCTTAAGGTCCTTTCTAACCCAAACCACTCTGATTCTCTGATTTACCATTTCTGAGTAATATTTATCTACTCTAGGCTTAGATGTTTACAGTGATGGAAATTGTAATTGTTTCGGGTGATCTATTAACCGTTTCAGCCACTAGAACAGTTCTTCTCCAGTTCAACATAAAAATTCACAGACAGAATTTAAGCCTATTGTTTTTTAACTTATCTATGGTCATGGAGAAGAGTTAATTTCCTGATCTGCAGCAACCCTTTTGTATATATTATTGCTGCTACTGTGTCTTCATTTGAACTTGTTTCTCACTTTTAAACTTATTTTAAACCACTAAATTGTGGATGTTAACAACCACAATTCAAAATATTTTGACTTTGTTAAAAACATAAAAAAGACAGACAATACATTTAAAATGCTTTTACTGCCTTTAAATGCTGAGGCTTCCATAAATTTCATCTAGGTTTTTTTAACACATCAGCTGAACAGATTTTATTAATGCCAGTTTGACAGTTGTCAACTATTTTACCCATCCTTATTTGAAAGAATAAAGTCAGTTTAAATGGTTGTTGGACAGCAAAGTTTTATTCTGTTTTCCTTAAATTAAAGCACAAACATATAAACACATGGGACAGCAATAAAAGAAAGATTTGAAAGACATTTCTGTCTTTCAGATGAATGTGACAGTTTGGGTAAAGAGGCTTTTTTTGTCTATTTTTTTGGCTGCTGCAGACTTAAAGTCGTCAGCAATTGTTGTTCAGTAATGACACTGTAATTGTTAAGTAACAGATCTCAAAGATACCTATAAGGTGGAAAGAGGAAGAGAATCAGCCTTGTATTCCTTGATGACTCTGAAACTGTCCTGGTTTTGGCTGGGACAGAGTTAATTTTCTTCACAGTAGCTCCTATTGTGCTCTGTTTTGGATTTGTGACCAAGACAGTGTTGATTTTTAGCTATTGCTGAGCAGTACTTGCACAGTGTCAAAGCATTTTCTGCTTCTCACATTGCTCTGCCAGTGAGGAGCCAGGGGGTGCACCAGAGGCTGGGAGGAAATGCAGCTGAGAAAGCTGACCCCAGAAGCCCAAAGGGATATTTCTGACCATGTAATATCAGTAACAAAAGCTGGGTGAAGAAGAAGGAATGGGGGGGATATTCCCTATGCCTGGAAGTGTTTAAGGCAAGGTTGCTCCAAGCCTCGTCCAATCTGATCTAGTGGTAGATGTCCCTGCAAGTGGCAGGGGGTCAGAACTAGATGAGCTTAAAGGTTCCTTCCAACCCAAAATATCCTGTGATTTTATGATTTTATGTTTATGATGCCATGTTTAGAGTCATGCCATTTTCCCAAGTAACCATTAGACATGATAAATCCCTGCTTTCCTGGAACCGGAAACTGAACACCTGCATGCCCATGGGAAGTGGTCAATGAATTCCTTATTTTGCTTTGCTTGTGTGCACAGCCTTTACTTCACCTATTAAACTATCTTTATTTCAACTCATTCTTTTTTGCACTTTTACCTTTTTGATTCTCCCCCCATGCCACTGTGGGATAGTGAGTGAGCAGCTGTGTGTTAGGGTTAACCCCTATCACAAACATGCTATAACTACTGAGAGGTAACAGTACCATTGTCCTATAGGCAGTGCACTGACTGCAGTGATGTACATTTGATCCCACAGCCAGGCACAATGCCATTTCAAATTGACTCGTGCTAGGAATCATGATTTTCCTCCATTATTTTGTTATGTAGCTCGAGCATAATGCATAGAGCCCTAGATGGAAAAAACAGCATCAAAAGAAAAGCAGAATCTGTTTGTTAAAGTGTGTAAGTTAATGTTTTCCTTCACAGCTGGGGCAGCCTAAGAGCATACACAGGTTAAGTAACAATGGTCGAGGTAACAACTTGATTGCTTTTGAATGTGTGCCCTTTACTTGGTCTTTTTTTTTTTTTTCTTAATATCCTTTTTTAACATCAGTTACCACCATCAGAATCGCCACTAATGTAAATCTGTTTCTAGTGTACAATTTCTTCCATCTGATTTATCCTGGGGTTCAGAAGAATGTATGAAGACATTAAGATAAGGAGTGGTGGGGGAGATGACAGCTCCCTTTTAAATGCAATTTATTTCAGGTAAACAATTTATGCTTTCACCATTTCAGTGTTAAATATATATTTTACTTCGACAAACAATCAGGCCTGAACAGGGAGAAGCAACTGAAGCCAAAGAGACAGAAAGAAAACATTTCAATAGCAGTTCTTTTTCTTTTCCCTTTTTTCTCTCTTTCTTCCTGGATGAAACCATTTTCATTTTCTAAGTCTGAAATTACATTGTAATCTCAAAGCCATTTCTATTCTTTGTGCTGGAACACAGAGATTGCTGCTTACACCTGTTCTATATTTTTCACCTTCTGTAAAACAGAAGGCTTGCAGGAGTACTATTTTGACAAAGACTGGAACGAAAGCAAGAGACAGTCAGCATACAAGTGCTTTAAAATCTCATGTGTGGTGCATCAAAATTGTATTACAGCATAGTCATCTGACGGGAAAGCAAACACAATTACTGTTTCTGTGTTAAGCTTCCCTTCAAAATAAGAAGTCAAGCTAACTGCAATACAGATATGAAGCATAAAGGATTTGGGTCTGAATTTGGGGGGGATAAAAAACACCTTCACAAACAACAGACAAACAAGAAGGCATGAAGATCCTTGTCTCTGCAAATGCATTCAAGGTACTTACCATGGGTCAAGCAAATGAGATCACTCAGATTCAAAATTAAGCATAGGTCAAAATGAAAAATCAATCTAAGATCTCCATTTAGTTGTCCATTAAGAACCCTGAAGTAAAATGCCAGTGGTGAACTTCACAGTAGTCAGTAGTAGGGAGGGCCATAGTCTAGGATTTAGCATTGGAAAACTGCACAATCTGTTTTCTTTTTGTGTAGCTGATGATTTTATCGTAAATGCTGGATAGTGAGGACCATCATTACAAACAAGAATGATTTGCAGCTGTGCCTGCCCTTACCTATCAGCACGAGATAGAGCCCTTGTTTAACTAACAATCATTCACACTGGCACGGGGGGAGAGAAGATCCTGTTTGGAGAAATACCTCTTCTACTGTGTGTCCAGACTTCACCTTATAACCTCTCAGACATAACTGATACAAGTCTGGACAGCAATTCTTAACATCTTTCCATAACATAAATGGAACCTACAGCTATGCTTCTGTGCTCAAAACAAGCTTGCCATCATAGAGAGAAATTGCACCTTCAGAAGATGAGTCAGCTTTTCCTAAAAAGAGACAGACTTCTCAGTAACTGACTGAGACTAAAAGTTCCTAGAAGCTGACTTCAAAATATCATGAATCATCACACTGAGCTCTCTCTTTTTCATATCTTCACCCACTCTTTATCACAGAGGGCACTCAGAAAACTGGCTCAGGTCAATCATTTTCCTTTTAGATAATTACATATGAACAAGCAGAAGGCCAATCCTTGCTGGAAGGCTCCCTCTGTAGTGTTTTGGAGTCTACAAGAATGAGTATATCCAGCAGTTTAGAAAACAAATGGACATGTGGAGATGTTCCCAGGGTGACATATTGCTTCCTGGGACTCTTCTTTGTTCCACTGGTGAAATACTTTGGTCAGTTCTAAACCTATTATTTCCTTCATTCTGGACATGAACTCAGCTGTCCAGGTTAGTAGCCATCCACCAAACCTATCTACAGATTTTGCCCTAGAAATATCAAAATCTGCAGTGTGAATGATTTGCATTATAAAGCAAGATAATGTTTTATATTGGATAACTTTCCTATAACTTAGGATAGGTTTTGAATTTTCTGAGCAAATCCATTGATATTAATGAATCCAGTCATGTGAGAAAGACTGTAGAACTGGGATCACCCCTTTAAAACTGAACAGAGAATTAGAGACTCTGAGAACATCCTTAAAGAATTTAAAAGAGAATAATATCCTCATTTTAACAATTTATAGGATGGTTAAAAAAGCAATTTTATACAGACTTTCATTTTTTATTAAAATCTAGGGGATTTTAGCGTAATTTCTATGGAACCTGGTATTTCCCTTTCTATAATTTATATCCAGTTCTGTAAAAGTTTCTTGTTTTATTCTTAATAAATCCTTTCCAGAAGGATCTGTAGCTTCCAATTTTCAATGCATTTAATTTTGGGAGAGATGAGGCTTTGGGTTTTTTTGTTTTAAAAACATACAAGAAATTTGTTGTCATAGAATTCAAAGCAATCAGTAAAGAGTTAAAATAACTCATAAGCTTCCTCACTGTCACATTGCTGGCAAGCTCTTCTAACTCAGCTGCTGGTAAACTTGTAGCAACAATATATACACAGAAATTAATAGTACCACATATAAAATAAGAAGAAAGAAAAAGTCTCCATTATACTTGATACACCTGGGACAGCTTGAGGTAAACTGTGCATAGCACATCGTGCATCATGCCTCTTATCTTAGATGAATGGCCAGAGCCTCTGGAAAGCATATGGCTTAAGCAAATGAAGAGAGTCTGGAACTGTTTACTAATGAGGAAAAACCCAAGCAAACAAAACCAAATGTATTATTATTCCATCACTAAGTAAAGGGCACTGTATGACAGCAACAAAATAAACAGATAAATCAGTAAAATCCAGTAATCCTGCCAAATAAATCATAGACTCAGTGACAATTAAATGTAGCCTACTTTGACTCATAAATAGCATCGCATCTTTCCTTGCTAAAAAAAGACTTTGTAAAACCTTCCGTGCAATCGTGTTATCTTAAATCACCTGAATTAGCAAAAAATAGATGGCATTTAATATGAGAGGGAAAAGCCATCAAGATCAAGGGTTCTTAGGATTTGTTGTTTTCTCATACTTTGTTAAAAGACTAAGGCCAGTGAACACCACTGTAGTCAAGTGATCAAGAGTCCTCACAGATTGCGAGGTATGAAGTAAGCTTCTGTACAAGAAGCAGACTGACAATTGTCAACAAAGCCAAACTTTGGTCTGAGCATTTCAGTGGCTTCCTATCAACCCCTCCACAATAAACCACCTCCTGTTTAGACTGGCCAGCAAGTACTAAAAGTAAGACTCATGGCAAGGAGCATGAAAGCATTATGGTTTAGGAATAAAGGTTTCATACTAGTACTAAAAGTAAATTGGAAACCAAGGTAGTCAAACAGATACGTTTGACATCATGCTACATCATCCCCTGTCTGCAGGACAGCATAATGGTTTACGCAAGCTAAAAGTACATGCCTTCAAAAGCCTTCAGGTTAATAAAACATTTGATTTTTTTGGACCAGTGTATTGTAAACAATTTTAAATCTTCAGAATATACCTTATTCTCAAAGAGGAGCCATCCAATTCAGCCAGAGTTCAGAAAACCAGTAAAAACATGCCTTCATGTCATGTCTTAAGACAGCTTTTTATGACAGGCATGACTGAAAGCATCTTGTGAATACGATACTAATACATTATTCTGTTATATGCTGTCTACTGTTTGCAGCAGAAAAAAAATAATACTAGTATGTGTAAGCTTGGAAATGTGTCTTTATCACCTGAGGTGTTAACTTGTTTACCTTCAGCTACCAGATTTGGACTGTGTAATAGCAAGGCGAGGTAAGAGTTCAACTTTGTTTCCACTGAAGTACAGAGATTTCTGTCAGTTTGGAACTCAACAGTCTTACTGGCTTATCCCCTCTACCACAGTATTATTTGCATAGATTCTTTCAGAAATGAAAGCATGCCAGATTATACCTGTCCTTCTACAGAGCTGAAGTTTTTTCCTGAGATATGGAGTAGCAGAGTTAGAAAGTACTGGTGGTTTCATTTTTCAAAGACTTGGAAAAAAAATGGTCGATCAGAAATGAAGGCATTAATTTCTGAACTGTTGTCTTGTTGGACATAGCTCTATGGAGCAATAATAAGGTCAGATTTCTTGCCAGTCATCATTTCTCAAATGAGACAAACATGGTAAAGACATTCTGGAGGGAAAGGAAGAGAAAAATGAATTAGGTGGATGCTTCCAGAATGCAGTTCTATTTCTAAATAACTGTGCTAAGTGTGTGTCATATAATACACCTTCACAGTCCTAAGCAGAATGCTATTTTTAATTGATTCAGTTAGATGTTAGAAAGATGCAGGCTTCTTCACTGTAGTAAACCTTTTGTAACCACAAGCAGTGGGAAATGAAGTCATGTTTAAACTGAGCCAGAGAGTCCCTATCCTACACTAAAATCACTGTAATGGTAATACTGCCCATTCAAAAGAGAGAGAAATAATGAAACAAATGAAAAGCACACTAAAATTCATTCCTTACAGAACAAAAGTGGCATGAGTGAATTTTTGTGAGGGAGTCATTGAATCACAGGATGGTTTGGGTTGGAAGGGATCTTAAGATCATCCAGTTCCAACCCCCTGCCGTGGGAAGGGACAACTTTCACTAGACCAGGTTGCTCCAAGCCCCTGTGTCCAACCTGGCCTTGAACACTACCAGGGATGGAGCAGCCACAGCTTCTCTGGGTAACCTGTGCCAGCACCTCAGCACCCTCACAGGGAAGAATTTCTTCCTAATATTTAACCTAAATCTCCACTGTTTAAGTCTGAAGTCAGTTAAAAAAGAAAATTAGATGGAATTATTCATGCACAGAGATGCTGACACTGAAAACAGGAAAGTTAAGGAACAGATGATCAACTGAATAAAAGTTTAACACCAAATTTAGAAATAACTGTTGGTTATGAACGATGTCTTCTTATCCAGAGTGTGGGCTTTCCAGAAAAAATTCAGTTCAGAATTCACAAACTCATGTTCTGATTTCTAATAGCTTAGGAGTTAGTGCCAGGTCCCAATATATGATTCCAAAGTTTGTCAAGGACTTGAGAACCTACGTTTGCACTCAGAGCCTGCTTAGCTTGTAAGACCTATCCGGAGAACAACACAATTTTAGAGTGCATCTTTTCTCCCCCTGGGAAAAGAAGTTCACTGTTACTTTTAGTTATTGTTCTATTGCCTCAGAACTCTAAAGAGAGATAATTATTTGGATACTGCTGAATTACTCAGAATGCATACATTGCTGAGCAAAACCCAACTTGACTCTCTCCTTTTGGAAAGCTTGGTGAGAATAATTATCTAATTTACAGACACTGCAGAAAATGACTATAATAAATGATGGTCCCTGTTCAGAACAGAGTGCATCATACAGCTAGATTAAAATACAGTTAATTGTACAGAATGAGGGGAGTGTAGGGGGACAGAAATAGGATGCAATTTACAAAAGAGAAAACATGCTTTAGAGAGGCATCTCTAAAATACATCTCTAAATATAGAGTGATGATAGACAAGAAAACTAAACCCACAGATTTGAACATCTTTGTGGCTTGAAATCCATGTCCAAACTATACAGCTGGTGCTCGTCTGTAACAGGAAATGTCATTTGTAAACTTTTAGCACCATCTGATTTTAAGGGCCAACTCATTACACTGAATCATAATCAAGTATGTAACATCTATTTCACTTTCTTTTGTTAAGATTACTAGTTCAGAATAATAAAAGGTAGAAAAAACAGGGAAATGCAGAAGCAGTCAAACAACAACCTCATACTTAGGGAAAATGGATTGTATAGAATATCAACATTTGAACTTCACAAGACTTTCATACACTATACCTACAACAAATATCCATCTGCCTGAATAGTTTTCATTATTACCCTCAATATTTTCCCCAGGTTCTGTAAAACTGATTAAATTATCTAAAGCTGTGAACAGTTTCAATACAAAAGTCCTTCCTAAGTGATTTTTTGTGATTCTGGCCATGAGAATAACAACATATTCACAGCATTGAAAGTTTCAATCTGCTGTCATCAGAAAATTAAGATTCTTACAGTAACCATACAAGGATTTTAAACACAGAAGTAAACAGCTGCTTCAGTCACTCTGTATTATACAGCACATTTTCACTAAGGCCATCACAGAAACACCACTATCATGGATAATGAGGTGAAAACTTACCTGGAGTGATCAAAGGTAGAGGTCAGATAATGCAACAAGAAATCAAAGGATTCAGCCACAGGTCTGAATACAACCCTCAGTGAATGATTGCTACTCATAAGGTCAGTAATTTTTTAATAATAAACCAAGAGTACCAAATGACCAGCTCAGTGGAGTATCAGCTTTGGAAAGGGACTCTACACATAGAAGGCAATTTCACATCCAACTTTCACACACCTTCTTTGTAATTTGGCTTCAGGGCCTGCAAGCACAAGTACAATTAAAGTCTGCGCACTACACAATTGTTCCTGAAAGAAGCTTGAAAGACAAAAGACAAGAACACAGTAAATCTTCTAAGCACAAGTACGCCCACATTACTTGACTTATGCTTGATTTCTCTCCATTTCTATGTCTTTCTTATAAATAAGGATTGGTGAGAGACAAAGTGAGAGGGGAGAACAGAAGGAGAGAAGAATAGATTGGATTTACAAGGAAGTGTTTCAAGTGTTCATTGTTCTGACCAAAATAATTTGAAAAAAGGATGTTCCAGCTTACTCTGTGTCCTCTTTTTACTGAAGTATAATCAAATAATGCAATCATATTCTTTGCCACTCCTTCTGTGAATCAGATGCTGTCTGAACTTTGGAGCTGCCCGTCAAGTGATATGGGTTTGAACAGAAGACTTCAGAACAAATGTCTGGAATATAAAAGCAGATTAATGCTACTACCAGCATTGGCTGCACTATATTGGAGTGTAGAATAAGCAGGTGCACGGACATACTTAGTACATCATAGCTAGTCCTCATATATCTGGATATCCACTTGGAAAGAACACATGCAGTGAAAGATGAATCTCAGTTCCCCTGATGGAAAGAGGAAAGCTATCATGCTTCCAAAGGGCCAGTGGGAAATAGATGAATGAATCCTGATTGCACCAAGTAAGAAACCTGGATATCTCTTGAACCAAAGCTTATCTTGTTGACAGACATCTTCTGCTAGAATTAGCACAGGACAAATATGATAGAGACTTGGTGCTGAGGAGAGACCACAACCTAAAGACTCAGGCAACAGAAAAGTTACAAGAAGGGAAATTCTAGTTGGACATAAGGGAAAAAAGTATTAAAAGGATTAAATTATCCCAAGAGGTTGTAAAATCTCTAGTGCTGAAGATTGTCAGAATTTGACTGGATAAGCCCTAAGCAAATCGATATAACTTCACTAGCACTTCTCCAAAAAGATAGCTCGTTGGAAGTCTCTTTTACTTGAATCTCTCTATGGTTCTATCCTACTAGCCTTCCCAAATCGAAATAGTCATGCTGATCCCCAAACACAGACTCCCTTTGTGTGTTTGCCTGCACAGAAAGTAAATTCTTTGAAGAGAGACTGATTTTCTAATATAGAAGAAGATTTGAAGAGGATAACACCCAGAGACTATTTCCATCCTGAGAACAGAAGTTACTAGCTTACTTGTAGACATCTCTTTCCAGATGTCTAAAATCAGATTAAAACCCTCTCCCTGTACATCCATGAACTCAACGCTTACTTCTGCAAATCGCCACTTAAAAAGGATCATACTATACTCTTTCATCGTACAAGATCAGTACTTCTCAAGTGCTTTTTTCTTCAATTCTGCCATAAAAATGAGCAGAAAACAGCAGTTCACTTTAATGACCAGCATAATGTTATACTGTTTTGAATCCAAAAGCACATCTTTCATTTAATCATCATCGATAAAGATATTCTTTCTTATTTAATCTAGAACAGTCAGGGAATTGTCAGGTTTTACTATAAGTCCCCCTGCACCACATTTCATAAGAATAACATTAATTCTGACACTTTTATTTGGATTAAGCAAAGATATTCTGGTAATGCCTCTAAGGATGTGGCATAGCTCTCCTAATTTGGGCAATATGTAAGCTTCACTGTGTTCAAACACCACTTTCTGAAGGTAAGTAAAAGAAATTAATGTTCATCTATGGATCTTACTTTACCATATGGTCTTCTGGTATAATTACAGTTGGTTTTCATCCCTTCTAAATTTAAAACAAATGAAAATGCAGATTAAATATGTTCTTGTAGCCAGGAAGACAAACTATATTGTGAATAAATGATACTGCAAGTTCTGCAAGCACAACAGCTGCAATATAAAATATCTTGAACAGGAGAAGTGGATGAGAACGTTGTGCAAAGCCTACAGAATAATGTAGACTATTAATTCTGATGGGGACATTCCAGCTACAGACATGTTAAATTATGAGCCACTCCCCAAAGAAATCATAGAGAAGACTGTGTAAACAGTGGAGACTGCAATTTCCTTTGACGTGATTTTGCGTCGTCAGCGATGTTCACTATACATTCACAAAACTGAAAACCCTCTTAACTGAGTAGACAATGAGTGGTTGAATAGAAAGATTGCAAGTCACCACATCACTTTTCATTTGTGCTGTGGTTTCTGTTACAGATCCAGGTGGGGTGTTTCCCACTCCTCAGTGATCTTGTCTCTCCTCAAAGTTGTCCAGATACTCCCAATCTAATATCTCTTTAGCTAAATGATTATGCAGCTTCTTTTCCATATTAGGGAGATTAGGAAAACCTACTTTGAGGCAGATTTCTTCTTCTCAGCTTTCCCAGAGGTGTTAATGCCTAAGTGGTAAAATCCTGATATTGTAGAAGAAGGAGCTGCCATCATCTCTCATATTTTTAGATCAAAATATTTTAGAGAGGTGATATGAGTATTCTTCTGCACAATAGCAACAGTGACTGTCCCACTCCTTCCTTTCCAAAGTTTAAGAACAGTAAAGATTCATTTTATTTCCAACACTAACCACTAGATACGTCCAAAGAATAGAAAGATGTACAATCAAAAGAATTGCCACATATTTTCACCAGTTTCAGAAAGGAGTGCTACGCTGATGGCTAAATGAGGTTTCATGTGTGCATAATCAAATGCCAAGGCTAGAAGCTGAGATGGATATGACTTTTTTACTACTTTTATTAAAATATACCAACAATGATCCATAGTCTTCTGCAAATGCTAAACACTAGCAAAACCTCTGAATTACATTTATAGTTGCTAGTTACTGGGAAAGAGAACATGCATGTTATCGTACATTTTCCAAGGCTAAAGGACAGAAGAAAAGCACACGATCAAGGCACAGGAGTAAATAATAGGTGCTAATACACCTTCTAGCTTAGAATTTTGTTGTAGTCTACAATCACAATTATTTGGTTAAAACAACAACCTCCATACTGCTTCTTTGAGTGATAATCCTCAGAATCATGAGTTTAGTATAGCAGGTGTAGATATAAGATTCTCTGGGAGAGATGAGCTACTCCATTCAGCTCAAGGACATTTTCTTGAGGGTATTTCAGGCTAATAACGTAAGTATCAGTATCTGAATAACTGCAATGTGAGAAAAAGTTCACACAGGAGCATTTCATGAGAGCATTTTTTCTTTCTAACACTAAAGACTAGTAGCATGTAAGAGTTGCTATCATATTTTCTCCCCAGACAAAACAAAGCTGAGCCTCTAGAAGCCTTTTAGCATCCTTGGTCACATCATAAATCAGATGGACTACATCATCGTGTCAAGAACATCTGCATAATTCTTTTATGAGTCTGGATATAATTTGTTAATTTATAAAGATACAGATTGATAAACTATGCTACTGCCACTGCCTTCTGAACTGTCTCAACTGACCTTGTTTCAGAAAAACAAGCAACATGAATTGGACAGTCACAGAGAAGGTGTGGTGAAAGTTTGGGTCTGGGTTTTGGTTTGGTTATGGTTTGTTTTTTTTTCTCTTAAATTATGTATCTTAGATACAATAGTCTGGTAAAGAAAACAAAGTATATTAGTTCTTCAGTTCAATCCACCGATTTTACCCCAGAGGACAGATTAATTGCCCTTAACACACCTTATAATCCCTTATAATATTATTTGCTTAAAATAAATAAATATGTTTATTTCATGATATTTAATTAAAAAATGTTTAAATAAATATAAACAAGAGCAAGTTAATATCTACAAAATATAGCATATGTAATATGTATCTAATGCAAAGGTTCAGGAAGGAATCTTTCTGAAGATAAACCAATCACATTAGAATCTCCGTTACCACCTGCTCAAGTTATCATTATGCTCATACAGCATTTAGTCCATGAATTCATAGGTACTAGAACTCACCTAATCATGTACCTTTACAGGCATCTGCACCTGAGCTAAAACAGGTCAAAAAGACAACCCTGATACCCTCCAGAAGCCTCCAGAATTGCTTGCATCCCTCCACACTCCCCTTCAGTAAGCAACAGGACGAGCCCCAGTCCCATAGGAACACAACGATCTGGAGATTTCATCCAGTACTTTACCCTGAACAGGTAGCCTCTAACATTCCCTGCACAGTGTAACCCTCACTGGCCTCTCCCTTGATCCTGCCCTGAAAGCAATCAATCAGCCTGTTGTCTAGGCTGTAGAAAAGCTCCACGCATCTGAGCAGCAATTTCTCATAGAGGGGTTCTCTTTGTCTTCCTTGCCTGTCTTTCCTGAAGAGCCCTCTATCTATCCATCATCACAGATCTCCAGTCATACAAGCCATCCTGACAATTCTAATGGCATCACAGCTCTGCGTCCACATACAGGAGATCTAGCTCCATCTTATTTACCAGGCTATATGGATTTCCGTAGAGACATTGCTGTGTTCTCTTTTGACCAGTTTTACCCCTCCCAAAACATTTATTACTCCATCTCATGCACTTACCTGCCATTGTTTGCTTCATCTTGCCATAAGATGTTAATGCAAACCCTGAACGTACAAACTTTAAAACTTCATCTGCTCGACAAATCTGTTGGTGAAAGGACTCATATAATTTGTAGATAGATCCTGTCTCTTGCTCTGTGTTTCAAAGAAGGACCATTGTTACAAAAGCCAAGAGGCTGCCTGCAAGGACAGCCACACAGCCATTTGATCTATCCGTTTCCGTTGAAGACTGGCCCATACAGCAAGTCCAATTTAGGACTACAGAGAGCCCATTGTAGCTCTCATGTCTTCCACTTTTACTCCTAGAGCTCTGTATCATCTCTTGAATTGCTCCAGGCCTCTTTTGATACTGGTGCTGATGAACAAAGTGCACTTTGTTGGACAAGCCTCAGCAGTCTCCGTGGCTTCCCAGATTGCCCCTGGCAAGCACAAGCTTCTTATGACAGCATGTTCCTTCTTTCAGGGATGGTATTCTACAAGTAGCACACCATAATGCCAGCAGAAGGGGCTGGAGGGAAGGAATATACATTTACTTGAGTATATATAATACAAAATACATATATGTGGATCAGAAATTGCCTGGTGATGTGATCCTGGTGTGGTAATGATTCTCAGTTTGCATGTAGCTAATGAAGAACATTCTCAGCTGTGGGAGGCAAAGACTATACTGCAGCATGGTCAAAAAAGCTGAGGTGCTGAATAATAAACTGCATACAATCTGCTAACAAAATAGTATAGGTAAAGAAAAATAAAGGGAAAATAGGCAACTATCCTTCTTGTGGTGGACTTCCTCTATAAGCCTGCATTTCCTGGAAGAAAAAGAGTTTTCAAATTCTTTTATTCTCCACTACTCAGTATGATTCCAGAACATTCATAACCTTAGGGAAGAAGACATTAGAAAGTTGAGGGGTAATCAATTGCTCAAGATAATGCTACAGCAGTCAAAGGAAAACAACAACAAAAAAGTGATACCTAGAAGTGGGGCATTTTTGTCCCTGGGAAGAACATTAATTGAATAGATGTTATGGAGTGTTATTTTATTTGACCAAGTTCAGAGTCAGATTTATCCTACACAGCTGCAGTTTCCAAAATTTTCTAGCAAAATAAAGATATGTATCAATCAGTTACAAATTCTCTATAAGGCCAAAATGGAATATATACTGTCACTGGAGACAATATAAACTGGGAGAGGAGTGGCTGGAGAGCAGCCCTGCAGAAAGGTATCTTGGGAGTGCTGGTTGGCAGCAGGTCAGTAGGAGTCAGCAGTGGTGAAAACTGCAGCCAAGGGTGAAAACTGCATCCTGGGGTACATCAAATACATCATCACCAGCTGATCAACAGAAAGGATTATCTATCTGTATTCAGCATTCATGCAGCCCCACCGTGAGGTCTGTGAGGCAGTTCTGAGCCCCATAATTAAAGGATGCTAAGGTTCTGAATGTGTCTAGAGGAGGTCAACAAAGTTGATGACAGGGCTGGAAGGAATGTCCTGTGAGGAGCAGCTAAGGACTTCAGGTTTGTCTAATTAGGGGAAAAGGAGTCTGAGGGATGCCTTCACTGCTCTCTACAGCTTCTAGAGGAGGGGAAGTGGAGAGAGAGCTGCTGAGCTCTTCTCCCTGGGATCCAGTGACAGGACATGCATGAACAGTTCAAAGCCGCATCAAGGGACGTTTAGGTTGGGCATTAGAAAACACTTCTTTACCAAGAAGATGGTTAAACACTGGAAGAGGCTTCCTAGAGATTAGGTTGATGTCCCAAGCCTTGCAGTGTTTAAGAGGCACTTGGATAATGCCTTAAATATGCTTTAAATTCTGGTCATCTCTGAAGTGGGCAGGTAGTTAGACTAGATGACCACTGTAGGTCCTTTCCAGTTAAAATATTGTATTCTATGCTATCGGATCCTAGGACTGCCAGGACTTTGATGCAAGACTGCCTCTTTAAGAAGCTTTCTTCTTAAATAGTACATAAAAAATACCACAAGCAGACTTTAAAACAAACAAAAACCCCACAGATTTTGAGAGCAAAAACAAGTATAAGACTTCATGAAATGGAAGAAACTCAAGAAAATAACAGAAACAAAGAATTCATTCCACCTATGCACTCTGCAGGTGCAAATTTGTTTTCATTTGAGCTTGGTCTCAGTCCAAACTCTTTTCAATGGATTCTAGAATTGCAATAAAAATCACCTCTGGTTACTGAGAAAAAGTATCCTCTATTACACAAGTCCTGGTTATGTGTCTTTTCCATCTTTCTCAGCATTTTCTGATTTTGGCTGTGCTATAGGTTATGTATCTCCTGCTGCTCATGTGCCCACTTCTACAGTCCCCAGCCCTTGTCCTCCAACTGTAGCTTCTTGCTGTTTGGGAAGAGGCAGTCTCAGCCTTCCTCCAGAGAGTCCCCTGGGAAAGGCTCTAGAACCCCAAAGAAATGGTCAAACTACCACCCTGGCACTCAGCCATACCCAGTTAATAGAGCACACTGTGTATACAGGAACTATGAACAAGTTAAAAGCTGCAAAATCTCTCATGAATACTCTAAAAAAAAAAAGAAATCAGAGTTTTATTATGTTATACATTTTCCTGTCGCATTCAGTGAACATGTCTGTGTGGAGGACCCCTGAAAATCCCTTATTCCTTGCAGCTTCTTGCTTTTAATGCAATTCCAAATGCGTAAGCCTGAGGCTTACCCCATCACTAACATGGCTTTTCACTATTACAATGGAGAAAAATTTTCTCTGAGAATCTATTTAAAAGAATAATGGCATTTAATTCTATATTTAATAAAATGAATAGGTTTATTTGACAGAAAGAGAGCAATAGTGAAGGAATGGAAAAAAGCAGCAGCAAAGACATCCAACAACTAATTGATCTAGTTTGTAGTTAATTAAAACTATACAAATACACAGCTAAGTTCATAGCTTAGCTCCTGGTTTAGCAATATAGCATCCTACTTCTCCTCAAACCTCTAAGGTCCTGTCCTGAAACAGTGAGGATTGTACCCCAAACAGCACAGATAAGTCCTTAGGAGATAAATACCGTCACCATAATCACCAGAACATATGGATACTTTCTATAGTAGAAAGATACAACTTCATATGGAAACTGTATATAACTAAATCTGGTTTAAATATACATCTAAAATAATACTGATGGGGATACCTGTGTACATTTGGCATAGCCACAACCACATGGAGCTGGATTCACCTTTCAGGGGGATTACACTTCAATTCCACTTTCTAGTGTTGTCTACACCTTGAGATACACATCTTCACCAAGCTGTTTCTACTTGTTTCAAGCAAGTAAAAGGTTCTAAAAGTAGCACAAGTCTCCTCAAGGATGAAAACAAGATGAAAACAAGACAGATGTCACATTCTGCCCCCCTACAACCATCTGTCTGCAACCATCTTTTCTCACATCTTCCTCTGTGATGTCCAGAAACAGAAACTGTTATTCAAGATAGATGAGGCATTTGAATGATGCTCCTGAGCATTTCCTCTATGAAACTGAATCAGAAATAAGAACACCTTATGGAAACATCAGCTAAATCAATGCAACAGATTTTTCCACAGCATTTTTAATTGGTGTTTGTATTTAAGTCACAACTACTCCAGGAAGTACTGAGGGATTTACAGCAGATACATTCTAGCCCCCCATTCTGCCTGTCAGTCCTAACTACGTTAAATTTTATGTGGCAGACCACATTCTGATAAGATTTCTTGCTATTTTTCATGTAAGTCTGAGTAGTTTCAGAATTGTTCCACCAATACATGTAGACCACAGGTTCACTGAAGCAACATCTATGTTAAGAAGCTACCAGAGCAAGACAGCCAATTCCAATGCAAAAAATCTTATAATTCAGGGATATTCACCAGGCTCTCCTGGTGAAAGGAACACCATTGTAGGCAAGCAGATGCAAGGAAAAAAGTAAAGAACTGCACACACTGATGGGTAATCTCAAATCTCTAATCTTTTATTGGGTTTGGGGTAATCTTCTCGTTCTTTAGCATGTTGTTTCATGTGCTTTTCGTAGCACATCCATCTTGAACTTTTATTTCCAGCAATATGTCATTTACCAAATGACAAAACAGACAAAAAAAGTCAAATTAAGAGTTGATAGTAAATTGGTAGTGTTATCTTCCACCTGTAAAAGAGATGTTACTTGGCCATCTGTTGTACAGGTCATGGTGATTCAGCTGCTGTCTGGAGTACTTAGAAATTTTACCACCTAAACAGCAGAAATGGTCAAAGCTCCAATGAGACACATTTTCCTTTTCTTCTCGTAAACATCCAGTTCTAGAACTCAGAAGTTTCTTCAGGTAAAATTCCAAAATGCTTGGCAACTTACACAGGTACAGGGCCATTGTGATTGGTATAACTTCGTTTTATGTTTCAGATACTCAGGAATTCTGATATAAAGCAGTGCAGAAACGTCTTTAAAGGCAGTTCATGGAGGCAGAAGACTCAGAAGTGACACCAAGCTACTGGCAGCGCTACCAGGAAACTCAGGGCAAGTTGAACAAAGGCAGCTACTTGTGTGATGTCAAGGGAAGACTCAGAAGTCATGACAGTAATAGGAAACTTATGGGAGAAAACAGTATGATGAATATAAGTTATTGAATGACTCAAGAGTAGCTCTGAGTGTAATAATGGGTGCTAAGGACAAGCCATAAGGATCTATGCTTGCTGTAAGAAGATCCTTGAGCGGCAGCTATGACAAGCAAAGATGAGTTTAAATAACATGCTTTCACCTGCCAGGAAAAACCTTTCCCCTTGGACTTGGGAAGAATTGATGACAGGACAGGCAGAGACAACTGAGAAAATGAATGAATTTGTCCTGGAATTGTGAGACTTATTCTATCAAAGAAGGGGTAAAGTTGACAGTAATATCAATGGCCTTTTCATTCAGGCTTAGATGAGCTTGGAGGTGCAATTCATAATATTTGTAACCAGTCTTCTCACTGGTTTCTTGAAGAAATCCATTGTTCTTGACAATTACTCCTTTATGAATAAGGTTTCTCTTTGAAATATAAAAAAGTAGTCAAGCCAACACTTGACCATTCCACCTCTGTCCATGTCAGTGGGAAATCACCAGAGTCACAGCTAGTCTGTGGAAAATTAATTCATTTTAATTTTAGTTACTATGAATGTTTTCCACCTAATGATCATTATTCAGATTTGTCATTGTCTTTAGTCATCAGGTTACCCTCTATAACTGCAACATACCCTTGTAGGAAAGGATCAGAAATAAATACTACTTGCTAATTACAGCTCCAAGATTTCTTTGTCATGAATTGAGTGATTGTAAGGCTTTAGGTAAACTCTCCAGCTTCTTTCTGATTTACTCAGTACATATTCACTTTCTTCACTTACTAAGCAAACTGGCACCAACGTTCTCTAACCCAAGCCTTTTGCAGTACCCTCTGAGCAAGCATTTGGACAAAGGGATTTTTGTCTTAGTCCTCTCTTGGCTATGCTTGTTGGGCTGCAGGGCTTGTCATTCATTATATAGAATGTACTTAAAGAAAGTGGGAAGAGATGGATGGATGAATAGCATTGGCTTTAATTGTAAGACTACTAACATTGGAGGCAATTCAAAAGTCATTACCTTCCAGAATATCTCCTATATAATAGACAGCTCCTATTCAAAATAGATTCATTCAAAGTTAATACTAATGTATGCATTAGACCTGCACAAATCAAAAACCTCCACATCTTCTTTCAGTGATATAAGTGGATTTATATACTCACTGATAACTTACTTTTCAGTATTTCTCAGATGCCTGTCCTTTAATTCTCAAGAATGCTCTTGAATTCTCAAGCCTAAAAAAATAAGATAAAAAGTCTGCCTCAGTTGCTGTGACTGTCATGACAGTTCAGAACAGGAATATCTCATTCTTCAATGCAACTGGCTTCTACTTCAACATGGAAGTAGGATACACTTTATGTGACTACCTGTGTCAAATAGTATTAATCCCAATTCAACTGAAGAGGGGGACAGAGCTCCATTAGCCAAGCTAGAAGAAAAGGGATGTGATAGCCTCTGAGATGGTTCTAAGTATTTGTGAAAATCAAAGTCAGTCAAGCCCTAAACAGAACAGCTTGGGCTTATATTGCCAAGCACACATACATTCAGGGTTTATGCAGATTAATGTGTCATTTCTAGACTCCATGTTCCATGGGTGCTATAATACTTCTCTACTCAGTAAGCACTGTGCAGTTTTTAATCAAGTTTGTAATCAATTCAACACCAAAAAATGATTTGTTAACATCTGTGATTTTAAATTGCTTCCTTGTAAAATAAGCTGTGTTGTATAATGTAGGTCTAATCCATTTCATCTTTATTGATGATATTTGCTCAAACCAGGGAGAGCCATGGCTAAACTTGAGGAGTCTCTGTTGTCTAATGACTGACTGGAACCAACACCAGAACAGCACAGGAACAGCACTGGCCCTACAAAAGAAGCTGAAAATAGCTATGTCCAGTATTACTACAGGACACAAATACTGAAAGAGAAGATAAAGCTTTTCTCTTCCCAATTTGTCTTGTCTGACAATGGTTCAAGGGGATTGAGAAAGATATATTCCATTCCACATCTGGATTAATCTCATGAGTTTGATTTCTGGTCATATATTATCCAAGATAGAATTTAGTGCATTGAGTAAGTGTATGATAATATAAACCTATTATGGCTGGCCATCATGAGCTATGGTCTGCTACATAATACTGAAGACCTGAAGAAGTGAAAGAAAGAAATGGATTTCACAACTTCTGTTCTATTTTACGTTCCTCACTGCATTTCTCTTCTCCAGCTTTTTAAGAAATAGAATTTATTACCAAAGAAGAATGAGGTATTTTTCATGGGATTCCTGCACACTCTGCACATCTTGGGTACTTTAGGAGATCAGTTAATTCAAGATTACTCTTTTTTTCTCCTGTGCTTCATAGAATTTCAACATTTTGTAGCTATCAGCTGGAAGAAAAATGCTGAAGAACTCAAAGGAGGCAATTATTCGTGATCATGATTTCACCTTCTGCCAAATTAGTCACCATGAGGAGGACCACAAACTTGACAAGTGTGTTTTGAGTGGAGTGAATGGATCTGAGCATCTACATGGTTTCTCTAAGACATGTGTAGATATGTCTTACACATCCACAGAATAGGTTTGATGAGGTGGCATGTATGTTTGACCTGTACATTCAAAGATCTGAATCAGGAAACTAATCAAAGCTCAATGAACTTGAGTGGAAAACCTTTGCCTAGGTTTTTACCCCTTTTACCCCCTTTTTATTGGCAGGATGGTTTCTGCTGCATGTTGAAGTTAGTGAGATTTCCATCACACGTTAATATGACATTACTACAGAGTTATTTGTAGCACAACCAACAATTTGTGATAGTAACAAGTATGATTTTTCTCGTCTTTCCCCAAATTCTGTTGCAGCTAGTCTAGAAACTTCTGGTTTTCTTACACAGCAAAACATCATTTCTTTAAATTCAGAAACATGACAGTTCTTTTCTTTCTTAGATGAAGCCTCCTCTCCCCAAAATTTAAAACACAGTCAGAAAAGGTATTCCTTATTGGAAACCTTGGCTAGCACAAGTCCTGTATCAAGGTCTGTAAAACTGATAGCATCATTTGTAATAAACTTTGTAAGAAAGCTTGTGAGAACTTTATTATTCATCAGCAGGTAAATAGATTACAGCATGAAAAAATCCCATGTTATGTCAGAGTCCATCTTGAAAAAAGCACTTTGTGACCACATTCTGTCTTACATTTGACTTAGAAATACAAAATGAAAATCTTTTTTGCAACACTAGTATTAAGAGTGAAGAATGTCTGGAGAAGCATATACCACTTCTGTGGTGCCAACTCAAAGATATCTTAAGTCCATTTAAAAATAGAGTTTTACTGTGTGAAACCTGAGCATAAGCTTATATAATTAAGTCATTACTTGATTACAAGGTTCAAAGACTGGAAAATGACAGCCACATTTCACAGAACCATTCTTTCAGGTAATCTGTAGACTGCAGCACACATTTTGCAAAGCCCTTTTTGCTCGTTTGCTTTTCCCTTCAAATTAATGGACTGGAAAAAGAAATAATTTTTTCTTTAAAAAAGCAGAATACGAGTGGATCCCTTTTTTCAGTATCTTGTTCTTCCTCGGAAGGTGTTCTTATGACCTCTCACAGTGAAGAAACACAACTGAAAGACAAGATTAAATTGATCAGCAATGAAAGTCTGAGGTAAGAAATATGGATCAGACAGGTTGAGATTTTCCACCAGTGAAAATTCAGATTGTAAAATGAGCTTTCCAGATGGTCACTACCTTTATTCATCATGAGGATGAATGGCCTCTGCTGTGTACTTCAGTGCATGGTTTTGTTAAGGCTGGCCATGTATGTTTTGATGTACTCTGTCAAATTTCCACTATACAGGAACTATCCAAAATAGAATGGGTGGAACACACATTTGAGAAACTGGGGCCCTTGTGCCATCTGTGTTTCTTGCTCTTCTGTTTGATAACATCCAAAGTTACACAGGCTACAGGCATCACAAAATCAAAGGAAACAGAAAAGGTATTCTCTCCACATTTTATGATCCTCATAGAAGAACATGAGCTTTCTCAATATCTTCTGAACAGCAGTTTGTTGTATTGACTTATTTCAGGAGTGCAATAAATTTTTAAATGAGAGAAAAATTAAGTGGATTTTTGTTTTTTTCCAAAGTGCAGAACATTACTCTGGGGATGTTTTTAAGCTGCTTATGAAGCATGTCACCAGAGGAATTGTGATCTGATCACAGAGATTGGGAACAAAGGGCAGAACTAAGTAGACAAACACACAAATAAATCCTGAAGTGCTCGGCAACTGTGCGTGTTCTGTGACATTTCATCCTAAGGGTTAGTCTATAGCTCAGATGAGTCCTCTCCTACTGAGCTGTGAAAAGGTTGGATACAGTTCACAAATACACTTTAGATAATGTGAAACAACTTCTGGGCTGTTTTGTATGAGCCAAATCCCAGATGAAAATTGTCAAGAGCCCTGGTTCTAAACATTTCACGGAAATCAATCTCATTTCAGCTTGCTCACTAAATGATGAGACTTCCCATCCATCTGCCATCAGCTTCCTAGAAAAAAGTGTCATTTTTTTACCATAGAACCTCATTGTGATTTATTAAGGAGGAGACTATTTTGCACTAACATTGATGTTTTCCCCATGAGCTGTCTGATTGTATCCAAAAGTCACAGCATGTGTCAAGTTCTATTAAAGCCATGGAACACCATTGCGTGCAACTCCTTAGTATCTAGGTTAATTTAGTCATCTATAAATTTTATGTGAAAAACACTAAGAATATAGAGGCAGGGAGGCAGGTTGGATCTCAAGCTCTTTATTGCAGGCATTCACTCCCCTGCAATACTGTCCAGCACATTAGCCTTCCAGGAAGATGTCTCACCTTATTTCTGTCATCTTTGACAGTATTTGTAGATGGACACCAGTATCCTGCAGCTACACAGTGGAAAGAGTCCTCTACTCTTAATTGAATTAATAGAAATAAAGTCTCCCTAGCCCAATTAAAATGAGAGTTCTATTATTGCTTTGCCCTTAGAAAACCATCTTTATGAAGGTGTTCTTATATGGTGTGCTCATCTGAGGTAAGAAATATGGATCCTTGAATGGCTTTGAGGAAAAGGAGGCATATCTTCAGCTGAAATAAGAATGTAACTCCACTGAAGACTGACTAAGACTCACAGTGTCATCCAAGAAATAAACCAACACCAAGTGAGGAAAAAGTAAACTCTGCTTTCAGAATACTAATCTATTTTGAAAATTATTAGTTGGGCCTTTTCTGAAGTTCTCATCTGCTGTAACATAAAGTTTTCATGGGCAAGATGTCAAATGAATTTTGGTCATTTTTATATAATGACAATACCCATTTTACTGTGATGGCTCTGGAGCTAAAGAGAGAGCAACATATTTGCTTTATATAATCTAATCACCAAGACTGACATGTTATCAGAAAAGCTGATAACGTTACAAGAAATTTATTCCATATGGTCAAAATGAACAGTATTTCTGTATGAGTAAGAGAATAGTGAAACTAAAGCAGAAAACAGTCTTGGGATATGGATGACTGGAACACAGTGGCAGATCTGTGCAAGATCCTTTGGCAAGCCAGAGCAGAAGTGCAAGATGTTGTGACTACTCTTCGCATGCAGCCAGGATCTGTTATTTACAACATCTACCTGAGAGATCTGCTTTTGCTGACAACCTAATCTACTCAGTTGAATTCTGTGAATCCTAAGTAATGATATTTGTGCTCTAAATATAGCAAACCACTATAGAGTTAGTCAATTTAGATAATAGACAATATCTGTCCTTTTCAAAGCACAGTGCAAACACTTAGGTCAAACCAAAAAATTAACATGGGATCACAATAAAAGTCTGTGCCTCAAACAGTCACAACCCCTCTCCATAGAAATCCCACGAGAGGAATGCAGTATATAGGCTCCATTCTTTGGTGCATTTTCAAAGTATCACTGTGTCCTGTGGCTTTAATAAGAATCATTTCATACTTGTACGATTCAGCCCTGCTACTCAATACATCTTTTTTTATTTGCTTAATGTATGGTCCTGGTTATTTAGCTCTCCAATTTGCTGTTCTTCCACTTTTACTTCTATTTTGTGACTACTTCAAATCTTTGCTATCTATAACATAAATGTGAAGTGTTTCCATTCTGTTAAGAGATGCTATAAAAAATTATTTATCTATGGAAACATCCCTATTTTCATCTGAAAGTCTCTGCTACATGGACATTCAGCAGAGCCATGTTTTTAATTCTGATTTATTGTGAGTCCAAAAGTCACAGCATTAGGATGGCACAAGACACAAATCAGTCTGGTTTGCTCAGAGAGGTGTTAAAATCATATTCAGTTTTCATACCATCTCTCAGAATCTACCTGGTTTTTTGCTTTTTATAACTGCTGGTCCCTGTTCCAGAGGTCTGCTTTGCTCAACTTGCAGTTCCTTCTGTCTCCCTGCCCCAGACTTCATCTTCTGTTTCTTAGGAGTTTCATACACATACGTACATAACTTACTATGTTTTTATTTTGAATTTTTCTAGCAAATATATCTATATGTTTATTTTTTTATTGTATCTCTTGCTAAATGACAGCTAAAGAATATTTCTGGTTCATAATTTCAAGCCAATGTAGAATAATTTAGCAATCAAATTTAAGTGAAAAATTACAGGACACAAAGGAGTTTATTCTCCTTTGTTCCAAACTATAGGAAAACAGGAAAGCTAACACTGGCAGTAAAACTGGCCTACAATACTGAATCGTAATCCTTTTCCTGCTTCATGCTGCAGACGTTTTTTTCCTACTGGGTTAAAAAGGAAAGACAATCAATTCAAATAAACCTCAGAATGATTTGCCATATTTAGGTTTCTACATTATTTTCAATGCAATAATTTCACAGATGTTATTAAAACAATCTTCTTTTTCCTTCTTTCTGTCTTTTTTTATATATAAATAAGGAAACAGAAAGGGCAAAAACCAGAATTATTTGCTCAAAGTCATACAAACTTTTAGTGATAGAGCCAGGAATAAAATCCAAGTCTCCTGATTGTTATTCTAATGCACTAGTGATTGGATTATGCTATTTCATCTCTCCTTAGCGGAGACGCTGTTCTGCAGCCTGACCTTTGGAGCCAGTACAGACATAAGTGTGAGATTTGTTAATCTAAATACTCTCAAGAGAGTAAGTAAATGTGGCGGCAGGGATTAGAGAGAGGGCAGACAAACACACGACAAATAACAATACAGCATTTATGTGGAATTATAGTAGCTATTTTTAAGTGAAGCTGGCATTAACTTCATTAGTCATACAAAAAAGAGTATGTCCAAACTTCAAACTGAAAGAATTTGCACACTATGACCTCCTTGAGGAGATTTTCCTTCAGATCTCCCATGTTATCTAATGTATATTTTATTTACTGTAAATAGAACACACTAGTATAGCAACGACTGTGACACACATTTAGATGTGCTAATGAGGACACGACAGGTATTAGCTTGCCTTGAACTCAAATATATGCATAATAAAATAGTGTATCCAAAATACATATCTTTTTTGTAGCTGTTGCAGCATCAGAAGAATATGATGACTAAAAGTGGTAAAACTGGTGATGCAAAAATGATAAAAAGGTGCCAAACAAAGAACAAGATAAGTACAAGGTAATGCAAACAGTCAGGACATCCTGCCTAATACACATGAAGAACAATTAGCAAAACTGAAAACAAGGTAAGCACTGACAGGAGCAGATGAGATCCCTCTTTTCTGTCTCGACAGATTGGGAAGAGCAAGTAGCATAAAACAAGTATAGAAAGGAAGGACAAAATATCTACCACAGGAAAAAATACAAAAATAAACCAACAGGAAATGGCTTGGTTATAATCCAAAAAGTTTCAGGCAACATAAAATATGAACACAGATTTCTTTGCCACATGAGCTCTCAAAATATCTGTTGAACCTATGCTTTATTTGGAGCCCCAACTATGAAATATAATGTCTTTAATTAAGGCAGGTGATGTTTTCAGATATGTTTTGCTGAGCTTCTGGTTTATAAATCCTTCTGATTGTTAATGCTAATGTTACCAGGCAAACACTCCAAGAGTGTCTGATGTTAGACTGTTGCTGAGTCAACTTAAAGGATGCTGTGTAACTGTCCATACTGCTGAATCTCATAAATAACATATTTTTCTTTTATTTTTTTTAAACAACTGAAAGAATTGTGGTAAGTGGGTTTGTATATATGTAGTCTGTCATATAAGATTTCTGGAAGTCTTCAAGTGATGAATGAGAGGGAGGTTCAAAACATGTTTATTAGTTGGGAATCTCAATCTTGTTAGCAGCACACGTACTTATTTCAGTAAGCTGCTCCTTGTTGTATAGGGACTACCTGCAACTCCCTGTGCTGCACTTAGCTCTCTAGTCATTTTATGATGCTGTGGTCTGAGTTACTAGTAGTTGAAGATGCATTCCTAGAGGGAGTTCTGCTACAAAATTAGTAGTGACTAGTAAAGTCCTAGGTCAAGGTTAAGGTACATTCGTTCTATGCATTTTAGGTTTCTTTCACCTATATATATGGTAAAAAGTATAGAACTATTTTATCTGTGGATCTTATTCAAAGTTGGCTGAAGCCAATCAAAACCTTTTTTGACTTCCACAGGCATAGGGTCAATCTTTATACAGGAATGAACCCATGCCATCTTACAAGGGAGGGTAAAAATTATTTGAACCATGAAAATGAATGAGCCTCTTGACTTTGTAACTGGTGGGAAAGTACATTTTCTTTGCTGAAAATTTCCAGTTTGTTTCTTTTTTCCTTTGCTCGTCCTCCACACAGATAAAACACTCACTCATCACCTGTGGTTATCAGCTGGCAAACCTGTATTTTCTTTTAGAGCATTACTTAGAGTATCTCAAGCCAAGTCCTTTTATGAATATACATTAATGCAAGTGTTTAGCATCTGGTTTATGTTCCTTTTACTCATCTGTAGAGATACTGTTCCTTAAATAATGTCTGCAACCTATGTTTTAGTTTAAAATATATAACAACAGTCTGAAATTAACACATCAGTGAAACAGACATAATTTGTCTTTGGTTCATTGTCCATCTTTAGATTTGACCGGTTAATTTGATCAGTGATGGCTTTTCTTCCTGTTCTAATCTTTGACTCACTGTACAATTTCTCTTTCTATAGATGTCTAATCCAGACTTCAGAGCAGTCTTAGTGATTTAGAAGCTTAATGTCTTGATCTACAAAGAAGGCTCAAGGTTTACACTGAGTAGCCAGCAGAATTTACAGAAGTGGCTTAATAAATAGTTAGACTCCTACTGAGAATCAGCAAACTTCCTGAAGAGACCATACTGATCACATGAAATATTGGGGGGGGGGGGGGGGGAGAGAAATGAAATCCATCCATTCAGAAAGGGGACAAGTCAGTGCAATTTTAGCTGTTTGTTATTAGAAGTACTTATTCCACCTGTCCATATCCTCAGTGATGTGCAAGCGAGATGTATTTGCACACACCGATGAAAGCAGGTTATGGTTACATGTTCTTGTTTTATTAAATTTCTTTATGAGGGAATGATATTATGTATTGTATGCAGTGTTTCTGAGTATATAAAAGGGAAAACATAATGTATTTTCCTTGGAGAATAGGATTTATGTGCTGCAAATGTCTGATACGAAGTAATGGTTTTGTGAGGGATTACTGTCAATGCTGCCTGTTTATGAATCAAAACCTATTCAGTGACTGTAAGCAGCTGGAAGCTGAACATATGGGATCAAGAGTCAGAAAGAAATTTTGTTACCTCTAGATATTGTCTTTGTAGGGAATCAGTTTATCTGGGCTGCAATATGAGCCAGCTGTGAAAAGCAAAATAGGTAAATAAACCTCCCTCCATTGAGTGAGGACAGCAAAGCTGATACTAATGGAAGTATAGAATCTGCTCCTCAAGAACTATTCCCTTTCCTTAAACAATATGCAGAGGTAGACAGAGAGAAAAGACTTTTGCATGTACGATATATGGCATACACCAGTGTGCTAAGAGCAAGGAGAAATGAGGGAGAAATGGAAAATAATGTTCTCAAACAATGGTCTACAGCTATGGATTTAGATCCTTCCCTAGTGCAGATTCAAAACTGGGATTTTAGGAAACTGTAACTCACGTCACGGATACCCTTGAGGAGACAGCCGCCTTTGCTTGCTAAATGGGTATGTGACTAAATGGGATTGGTCAGGAGAAGATACTTTACCAGAAATACAAAGTCATTTCTCCCCTAATTGCTAATCTATGCTAAGGAGTTCAGTGTTCTCTCCAGGCTGTACAGGGACGTGTCTCTTTTCTCTCTCTAAAAATGTGCAACAAAGTGATTTCAAGCTTTTCTGTTGAATTTTATGTGCTTTCAATTAGACCTTTTTTAAAAAAAAGTATAACAGAGCTCTTAGCCAGTAATTAATTCTTCTTTTTACCATTAACAAATTAATGTTATAAAAGGATATAATTTTAATGACTGATGAACACTGGATAGGGCAATGAGATTTCTTCAGGTCCATTACTAACTTCTGCAATCTGACCTGTTTGCTAATATCATAACCTTGATATAATCAAGGTTATTTATGAATGGCCACATGGAACTTTGCTTGACAAACCTCAAAACCACAAAAGCTGACATTTTTACATGCTAAATGTCCACTTTGGGCTAAGAATATTTTGGAAGATTTCAGCCAAAATAGTCCTGTTTCTAAAGACATCATAAGGGGAAAACATGCTTCTTTTGTTAAGAAAGGAATCATACCTGAGAAGTTTTAAATCAAAGCTAGGGATTTCCTTTAAATTCTACTTAGGGAGCAGAATTGTAAGAGAGGAGAATTGTAAGAGCTAAGTGGGGTGTAGAAACATTCAGAAATTATCTCATCTTCCTACTAATCATTTGAAAGCTAAATATTTGGTCTAAAACTTTAAGATTTCTTAGTTCAATGAAGAGAGAGAAACACTACCAAATCATATTTTATTATGAGGATATCAAGGGAGGGATAACTAACTCTTTGGAAACTTACAGCGGATGGAGATCAACAGGCCACTTCAGAATAGACTCTTAAATTTAACATAGGTACTTCTAGATGAGATGAATCCTACACTGCTTCAGAAGTAAGGGGCTTGGAGGAAATGAGAAAATCAAACTGATTAGGTGAAAGAGTCTTGGCTTTTCATGTTCTTGTCATTCAGGAAGAGGGGAAGTCAGTGAGATAAATGGTTTGAGTGTGGGAAAAGAAAATATTATTTCCCCCAGAAAGATTTCAGAAGTTAGCAGTGGAAACAGATACAGGTAAGCAAACAGTAAGAGACAGACACTGAGCAAAGGCAGTACTTGGAGTATTGCCTTTCTCTACATCAAACCCTTGATCTACAGAAAAAACAAGTAGCGGCTGATTATGAATTAAGGCTGTACGAGGGATAAGCACTTAAAGACCATGATAAGAAAAAGAGTTGGAAGAAGCAATGAGCCCAATTGAGCAAAGTGACTGGAAACTAGACTATGGGATATGTGAAGGAGAAAGGAGGATGACATTTAGAGCGTTTCAGGGAATCTGAAGGAAAAGGGACTTTTTGAGCTAAACAACTAGTAAGTGGCCAAAGGAATAGCAAAGGCTCATTCAGTGTAAAGAGTGAGCCTAAAATGAGCAGTTACTCATGAGAAAGATGCAACCCTTTATCAGGGACTAGTCTGAAGGCTCAGGCTTGAGGTAGGATGCAGCATGATCTAGAGAATGCTCCATCCCCAATGATGGCCTTATGCACATGGGTGTACACAGTGGGGGTAAAGCTTCTGGCCCTACTGACCACTCCTGAGGGCATTAGTGTTTCTCCACACAATGCATTCTTCATTTTCAGTTTACTTAGTGGAAAACAGCTCTAGGAAAAATACAGGAACAGAACTCAAGATTATGTTAATTCTAATATTCCATAGCTGTCATGCATTTAGCTTTGCAAGCCTATTTCAGGAAATTAATGGAATTGTTCTTCAATGTAATTATTTATTTGCAATAAGGTTGTGTAAGAGTTTATAAATTCTAATGTTTGTAAACAAAACTTACATTCCCTGCCCTGGGAAAAACAAGCTTTTATATTAACAGTTAGTGTTGCAACTTTTTGTTATGTCTTCATGTTCATTAAGTCATTTTTCTTTACAGCTACTGCAACAGCAAATGGTTCTGTCATTAAGCTCTTCATAGAAATTTACTATGATTTTATTGAAATGGAAAAGAGACAAAGCTCTGAGACTTTAAAGAATTTCTTAATTCATTTCACTAATTTCTGCTTTGTTTGACAACTGCTCTTCATTATTAACACAGCTTCCCCTGCCTAAAATAATTCCTGTTATTGCCACCTCCATATTGCCAGCCACAGGATGGGTCTGCTGCCGTGTCAGATTTAATCTCTAAAAAGCAGCAAAGTTATCAAAATCTGTCAAAAATATATGTGCATTAACATCTGATTTAGCCCATGAAGGGAAGGAATGGAGTGTGAAGAGTATGGTTGAACAAACTAATGAAATTTTAATGGAACTTCAGTTCTATTTATTGGATCTGGATGTGCCGAAGAGTCTATTTCTTTTGTTGTTTCAAAAACTGTCAGTTCAACAGAATTCTGACTGTCTGCCATACTACCTAGAGCAATTCAACTGAATAGCCCCCAGCCTCAGCAATTTTGCTGTTCTCCAAAGGAAAAAACCCCAAACTGCCACATAATATGTGATGACAGGAGAAAAACACGATAGAATTTTAATGACTACTAATACTGGAATTTTATGTTCTGGGAAGAGACTGGGAAGACCACAGTGAAAGTAACAAATTAGGTAAATGTGGTTAATCTATTTTTGGTACTATGACTCATTTCTATTTATATTTCAAACTCATAGAAGGTTTCTAGCTGTGGCTTACTATTTTATTCCAGGCCTGGAAGTTTCTGCCTCAACTAACTCCTTGTGTCCGTCAATGAGGAATGATAGGAAAATCACATGAAATTATGGGAAATTAATAAAAATTATAAACAGAAGGCACAGAATATCAGCAGGTAACAATCAAAAAAGATTAAACCACAGGAGGAAAATATTCTTGTACCAAGAAGCTGGCAAAGCTCTGAGTTCAGTGCTTTGAATAAGATGAGATCAACATTAATGCCCACACTGAATTATTAAGAAATGTTCTCTGTATGTTTTCTCAAAATGAAAGCCTAAATGATCACCTGCTTTATTTCATAGTTTACAGTATGTTTACAACACAGTTATGTCATCTCTGTGTTACCCTCACTGATAAAGGGCAGAAAGATTTAGATTTTGCACTCTTTCATGCAAGCAGAAACAGAAACAAAGACCTTTTTGTAATGATCCAAATTCTTGACATTGAAATTCTGGCGTTAGTGTTTTGTTGAAAACAGGAAAGAACAAAACCCGAAGGTTTCTTTTCATCTTGACACCTAAGTAAGTCTACCTAATAATGTCAATATTACAATGTGCATATATAACTATGAATCTCATCCTGATTTGCAGAACGTTTTCAAATGTATTTCTAAGTGACTCTCCAAATTCTGTGACACACTTGTACACTCACAATCACATCCTATGTATCTTTGTAGTTCTGGACCTTCTGTCATATTCAACCCTAGATTCTTCCCCCACCCCAAGTAAGATTCTGAGACAACTCACAGGTTTGGGTGCTGAAAATGTAGTGAACTTGTAAGTGTTTTGAGCACACTTACATGTTCACTACAGGATAAAACCACCTGAATTCAGTCATTTTCTAGGAAAGTGATAAAAGACATTAAATTGCTCTGCTTTGTGTAGGAGAGGCTCAGTCAGTGGAATTGGGTTCTCACTATCTTTCCTTAAACAGGCTACAAGGTATGGACACTGGTGATTTGATGTGGAAGGCTGCTCCTAAAGGACTTCAAATCTGCCTTAGTTTTCACACGTTTTCCCAACTAATCCAGGCCTCTCTGAGGGGCTACTGCTGCAGACAGAACAGTTTCAAGGCATGGAATTTTACTTAATTTCTTGCTAATGAACAGAAACATCTGATCATTGATTCTGGTATTGAGAAAAAGAAGGACCCATGCTTTAAAAGAAAAACTAAACTGTACATCGCTCCTTCTAAGTCCTGAATTTCAGATTACCTTAGTTTTGATGCAAGTTATCCTCAATCTACCTAAATTCCTCCGGTGAGGTGACACAGGAAGTGTAGGACATGTACGACTCTCTCTTTGAGCTGCTTTTTGCCACTTACTGGTTTTCTGCCAGCACTGCTAACTGGTGTTCCTTTGCAGTTCCTTAGTGTCGATGCCTCAGTAGGTGACACCCATGTCTGCAGTCCCTCAGGGGCTGTCCATGCCTGGAGCACCCATAGGTGGTCCACCAGGGATGTTCCTGCCCCAGCACAATGCAGGTCATGGCTTCTTGCCACACAGAGCACCACCGCAGCCCCCACGACATTAACCTTATCACTTGTGCCCATGTCACTCAGAGAAAGATGATGTGTTTGTCCATATTGGCTGAGGGCAGGGGTGCCCTGACTGAACACATCCCTCTCTTCTAACCCTCAGTTATGGGAATTAATCAGATCAATAGGACTGCCACAAATCTACAAGAAGGGCTCATAACAGACTTCAACTCACATTTGCTAAGTCCAGCATTAGTTCTATGTTTTTTCTCACATTACACATCTGCTCCCTGCAGAGAAGTCTATGTAAATATTTTTGAGTTTTATTTTGCCCCTTTTATTTATTAACAAGATCAAATTAATTTCTTAGGAGATGGCATTTAAATATCATGTAATTTCAATGTTTTCTTCTCTCAAGTTGTGATCCAGTGGTACTGCTATTGTGAATATTAATATCCTGTGCTGGTTTTGGCTGGGATAGAGTTAATTTCCTTTATAGTGGCTTGTACTGGGCTATGTTTTGGATTTGTGCTGAAAATAATGTTATTAACACATTAATGCTATGCTTACACAGAGCCAAGGCCTTTTCTGGTCCCCACCCTACCCCACCAGTGAGGATGCTGGAGGTGCACAGGGAGTTGGGTGGGACACAACAAGAACAGCCGACCCCAGTGGACCCAAAGAATATTCCTTACCATAGAATATCATGCTCAGCATATAAAGCTGGGGGAAGAAGAAGGAAAGGAGGGACATTTAGAATGATGGAGTTTCTCTTCCCAAGTAACTGTTATGTGTGATGGAGCCCTGTTGTCCTGGAGATGGTTGAACACCTGCCTGCAATGGGAAGTGCTGAATGAATTCCTCTGTTTGCTTTGCTTGTGCACACAGCCTTTGCTTTACTTACTAAACTGTCTTTATCTCAACCCATGAGTTTTCTCTTTTACCCTTCCAATTCTCTCCCCTAAACCACCGGGGGGTGTGAGTGAGCAGCTGAGTGGGGCTTAGTTACCAGCTGGGGTTGAACCACACCACCCCCACAGATTTTATTATACATATATGTTTTAATAGCCCAGACGACTGAAGCACAAAAAGCTATCTAGCTGTTATAAATTGAGCAGATTAGCTGCAATGTTTTGTTATATTTAGCACTGCATAAAATAGATGTGCTTTATAGATTTAAATACAAATAGCTATTTCATTCATGCAAGGAACATTTTCCTCTGTCTGTTTAGTGGACAACAAATCAACAGCCTAGCACTGTGCTTTGTGTTCTTAAAGTCTTAATTTACTTTTAACTACTCCTCTTGTTGCAGACATCACAAGTCCTCTTGTAGCGAGTTAACTGTGGTTAAGAGCCACATTCCCCCCACAGATGCTCACTTATACCCCCTTTCTCAGCAGGACAGGGGAGAAAGCAGAGGGGTTGACATAAATAGAGGGACAACACTTATCAGTTACAGTCATTGGCAAAACAGGCTCAAACTGCTGGTTGGAGTAACCTGGTCTAGAGGAAGGTGTCCCTGCCTGCGGCAGGGGAGGTTGGAACTAGATGAGCTTTAAGGTCCCTTCCAACCAAAACCATTCTATGATTTTATGATTGGAAGAGGCTACCCAAGGAAGTGGTTAAGTCCCCATCCCTGGAAGCATTTAAATGAAATATAAGAAATATAAAAGTGGACAAGGTTTAGTGGTGGACTTGGCAGTACTGGGTTATCAATTGGACTTGATGATCTTAAAGGTCTTTTCCAACCTAAATGATTCTGTGACTCTAATTTGTTGCCAAGTAAACTAGATTTGATAATGAGAAACAAAAGCAAATATTAAACCACCATCTTTCCTCTTCTCTCTTCCAAGATCAAATTCACTTCAGGCAGCACGGGGGAGAGGGAGGGGATAGTCAGTCCATAAAACTCTTCTTGGCTACCCACACTTTTCTCCTGCTTCAGCATGGACTATACCCAGGCTACAGTCTTGCAGGAGATCTGCTCCAGCAAAGACTCTCCAAGGGCAGCAGTTCCCTCAGCAAATATCCATCTGCTCCAGCACAGGCTTTTCCACAGACTACCAGAGAATACCTACTCCCCCCATGGAGTACCACTTCTACCTTCCCTAACCTTAGTTCCTCTTGCTGTTCTTCAGTATTTGCCCTCCTCTTCTGCCCTTCCAGCATTTGTGCCCCTTCTTAGGTGCATTTATCCCAGAGGCAGCACCAGCTTCACTGATAGACTCAGTGTCCTGTCATAGGTCCACTATGGAACTGTGCCTAGCATAAGGCAACCCCTGAGCTCAGCTCAACACAAAGGCTTCCCTACAAGTCATCCGTATCCCCCGCAATCCCTTACCACAGCCACCCAATACAGATACATAGCTATCACTTCCTGTTATCTAAACAGCATTAGCTAAACAACTACCTCATCCTCTTTAAGGTGCTGCAGTCACATCCATACACAGCCCCTTGGTAGAGCAGGACAAGTCACTACACATCTCCTGATACCTCCTCCTTGCATACCTTTGTAGACCACATGCTTTGTGGGTGGGAGGTTGCTTCACACACCTGGGACCATCCCAATGTAATCACTGAAAGGAGCTGCACCTGCAGAAGTCCTGCAGTATCATTAAAAGGGTTGCTGCAGAAGCTTGCTGCTGCTTTCAACTCTAGTGATTTATTTATTGTTTAGCGGTTTGGGAGAGCACTGAGACACTGGCAGTGCTGAAGACACCATTCTGGAATTGGCTGCTGTTTCAAGCATTTCTTGTTCCCTGCTTGATAAGTGGTAATGCTTCTTTATTTGTTTTATTGAGCATCCAAAAGAACTTTGTTATGTGCAAAAGTCTCACACTGGATTGTATCGTAGAATCACAAAATGGTTTGTGTTGGAAGGGACCTTAAAGCTCATCCAGCTCCAACCCCTGCCACGGGCAGGGACACCTTCCACTAGAGCAGGTTGCTCCAAGCCCCTGTGTCCAACCTGGCCTTGAACACTGCCAGGGATGGGGCAGCCACAGCTTCTCTGGGCACCCTGTGCCAGCACCTCAGCACCCTCACAGGGAAGGTTTTTTCCCTAATCTAAGTCTCCCCTTTGTCAATTCAAAGCCCTTTTGTCCTGTCCCTATGTGGCCTATAATTGCTTTTCCATATTTCTTGATGGCTACTTTAGGTACTGAAAGGCTGCCATAAAGTTTATGAAGTTGCTTTGGGCATAAACAGCAGTGTCCTGGCTGCAGAGAGCTGAAGGAGTGATTGATGTGGAAAGAGACTGCGAACTGCCCTGTGCTAATCACAGCTGTTCCCAGCCACTCTTAGCCAGGTGGGAATGCCCCCTCTCACCCCAGGATGCTATATGCTATAAGAGTGGGTGGTGCTGCTGCTCAGGTGTATGTAAGAAAGGGTGCTAATTGCTACAAGGAGGAGGTGTATGAAAAGCCATGGGTTTGGGTGGCTTTTGTGGGGAGCACGGGTTGTTGGTCTATGCTAGGAAAGGGGCACCTCTCATTTGACCTAAGCCTTCGCCTCAGTGCAGTGGAATGTGAGGGACTGTGGCCCTGAAAACCAACTTGGCTGGCTGGGGCTGCCCTGAGGCATTATGACCTGTGCTGGAGCAGTGAAGGTAGAAGGGAGTAAGAAGGTGGGAATGATTATTTGCTGATGACTCCATCATCCTGCACTGTAACTCCCAGTAGAAACGAGGCAAGGTAAGAATGGAATGCATTGGACTGGAATTGAGCCTGGGGAAGAAGACTGTTTCTTTAAGTGATTGTTTTCTTTTTTCCCCTAGCTACCCAAATAAGTAATCAAAAGTTTATGGTAAAAAATGGGTAGTAAGTGAAATGTCATGAGTCAAGACTGTGTTGGAGCATGTGGGTAATGTGGAGACCAGGCATAGCCTGGAGTTTGTTGGGTGCAAATGGTGTGTAAATGGGTGACAAACAGTTTTTGTGTGTTTATATTAAGGCTGTGGTATCAAAAGTAGAGCTTGTAATGGTTGTGTATTCAAACAGAGCTTAAACACAGGGGTAAAATGTGTTGGGCATAAAGTGTGGGGGAAAGGCTGGAAAAGGCCATGAAGTGCACTTTGTCATGGCCATGTCCAGCAGTTCCCCCGGGTGCCAAAACACAGAGCAGGATGAACCCTTCTCGTCAACTCTAAAAGGCAGACAGAGTTATCTTTATATGGGATATCACAGTCAGGGCTGACTATAAATTCTAATTCCTGAGCTGTATCTATGGAGCAATTAAATTGTTTTTGTGGGCAGTGTGTTGTGGTTTTGTTTGGTTGCTTTTGGTTTTGTTGGTTCGTTTTGGGGGTTTTGTGCTGGTTTTGGTTTGTTTTGCTTTAGTTGTTTGGGCTTTTTTAAGGTTGTTTAGCACAGCTGCTGCTGCTGACCAGCCTGGGAGCAGCATGTACTGTAAAAGCAGCTGCTGACTTGCTATCTCTGTGCTGCTTCAGCAGTGGCTTAGACAATTTTGGACTGATTAGTAGAACCCTGCAAGTTGGTGAATGTCACAAGAGCTGACCTACATATTGCCTTCTTATTTAGGATCTTTGCTATTACATGAAAGGGAAAAAAGTGCCAAAATCTTGGTTATAAAGTCTGACATGGTCATTTATGGTGTGATGCTGTATTAACATGATTTGATTATACAGTCTGACATGGTCACTTGAGATTAAAAACTGAATTAGTGTTGGGATTTTAAAACTGGGGAGAAACATTGTTAGACTGTTAAATTTAACATACTGATAGCCTTATGCTTAACCTTTCTTGCTGGGTAGTTGTTAGTGTTATTTTTTTCCTTCAAGTCCTTTTATAGCTTATTGAACAAATTGTTTTCCAGGTGGGAAACTAAGCCATATAGGATATAATAAAGCTCCCAGATTGTCATTCTGATCAGTGCAAAAGTCATTTATAATTTACACTAGATAGAAGAGGTTCAAAGAGGTTAGTAGTAATACATGGGAACTTGCTATATGTCATGTGAAATCCTTTTCTCCTCCTCTGTAATACCTAAAACCTGGCCCTTGAGGTTCTGTACTTGGGGACTCTATCTGTGCTGGGTCATGTAGCAATTAGCACATCTGCAAAATTTGTACTGTTTTCTTTTTGTTATTGTAAGAAAGCCATTTTCTACCAACAAGGTAATGAAGTCTTTCTTGAGCTAGATGGTAGCAAGGGAGAAAATGATTCAGTTGTTTTAGTTATGAATATAAAATATGGAAGTTAAAATTTGTGTTATTTTATAAAGTCTGCATTTCCTGAAAGGCATAAGGATGATCTTTGTGTTTTGCTTTATCTCTTTCAATTTCATTATATATGTATATACTAAAAGTAATGTTTAATTTTTGAAAGCTAAAGAACTATTAAGAGATGAGAAAAAAGGTAGTACAAAAGAAGCAACCCTAGTCCAAAAACTCTTATATCTGGCTCAAATGAATATAAGAAAAACCTGACATTTTACATGAAAAACTAAAGGGGTTCTGTTGCCACTCAGTTTCACAGAAATACTGCATGACGATAGCCTTTGGCCTCAAAACTCCATTGATTTGTTAGAAAATACATAATTGTTCAGTTCTGGATTCCAAAAGAGATCCAGAACTGCAAGTAGTTATATACCAATATAAAACTAGTTCTGTAACACTTTCATCCTTGGCTTGGGAAAGGGAGAGGATACCTGAAATAATATTTTCTTGTGAAATTCAGAAGCCTTTTTACACTTACGAGGTTAGTGTCACGGCAAGGCATTCAACCAGTAGAAAATGAAACCAAAGCTGTTGTGTGGCTTAGTAAGTCTCATAGCAGTTACTACCTCTATGCCTTCAAAAGCAGTGAAGGGTTTTGTTAGCTCAGTAACCAGTAGTCTGCGTTTTGAGAAATAATGCACCAGAAAGAGCAGATTTCTTGAGTTCACTTCCAAAGCATCTGGGGGATGGGGAAAATAATGCACATGTCAAATCTGCTACAATAGTTAAAAATAAGAATGGATCAACTGCATAGTCTTTGTGACAAGTGTTTATTACAATGCTGTTTAGGGTAAAGAGCCCTTTGCTTGTGGAAATCTATGAAAAAGAAAGCGTACACATAATTCACCCTGGAATAAGACACTTTAAATACTTTTATCTCAGATATTTTTAATTTAAATGGATGTATGAAATGTACTATTCCTCAGCAATCATAAATACAGTCTCCAACCATACTTAACACAGAGCTTCCACTATTTATTGTTACTATCTAGATGGGACAAAAGTTGCAGAGAACCTCAGATTCCTACAACCACTGCCTCAGTTTTCTTTTTTTGGGATACTTGGAACCTGATGTTCTAACACAGCTTAATAGACTGCATCTTTGTATATCCTCTACATAAATGTCTTCCTCATCACCAAAAGTGATGTGCAGCAGGCATGTTTATTCAACACGCTTATTGCAGAAGATGACATCCTGCTACAAATCTTTTCTCCGAATTCTGTCAAACAATTTTGCATATCCTTTACCGTTGTTCTATGTTTCTATGTCCTTATACAATTTTCAAAGGATTTATTAGAGAGGGTTTGGCTTTTCTAAATCCTGGATATATTCAGGGCATTGTGGAGGCTGCTTTTGAAAATTCAAGCAAACATTCTGCCTAAGTGGTGTAGGAGATGCTGGCCTTTGCTCATTCTGAAGCTTGGAGTTGGCTGCAGAGTTAATTGGGTTTTTCTTGTGTGTGCGTGTGCATGCATATGAGGTTAGAGAGTAGATATTCCTGGAAGGAAAGGAAAGGGGTTGGTTTTGCTCTGACCTGCAGAAGCTCCTGCTGCCTTGCTGTGGTGCTGTCAGCTGCATAGTCTTAGACTCAATGCCACGTTTAGCATAACTCCCTGTGCCAGATTTAGGTTGCTGACCTAAATGTGCTCCTGTGCTATGAATAGGGGAGGTGGTTGGTGGTGTGGCAGAAGCATGGGGGTAGGAGGTGGTAAGAAACTAGAAGACGTGCTCAGGTAGTTCAGGGGTCCTACCCTGTCATCTAATCTAACGTGTTCCCTGGCATATGACTCAACCTACTGACGCAGTCCATAAGATTGCCTGTACAAAGGGGCAAGAGGAATTCTCATTCAGATCAACCCTGTGCTATTTCCATGAGTACCTGCAAAACACAGAAATACTAAAATTATACTTGGGTTCCTTAACAGTGATTTAGATTTGAGCAGAAAAGTTACCTTTAATTCTTACTGTGAGCCAACAATCAGGATATTTTCTGTTGTTTTTCCACAGCTTGCTGTGTTCAGTCTCTTACTTCTGATGGAGTTGAGGAGCTGGGTAGCTCTGATTTATCTGTCTCTTTTGTCAGGGTGGTATTTTTATTATTATTTTTTAAGATACAGCCTTATTCCTTCAAAACTGCTGCATTTCATAAGCAGGCAAAATCTGCCATATATTTGGATATTCAAATCCCATTTCCAAAACTAGTGTGTTGTGGTTTGAGGCATTCTTTGCTCTCAGATGTGATATATTGTCAGCATGGTTACTAGAGTGACTGAAAGCTACAGCACAATGATATGAATATAATGTTTCTACAGGCATGAAACTTAATAGAGTGCTAACTGGAAAAATCATTAACATAAAGTCAAAGAGCATCAGTTGGAAGTTGGATGTTTGATGTTCAGATTCAGTTACATGCTCCATGAGCTAAAATTTCCCTGTTAGGTTTTTATACAAGATTATGCAATATCATAGAATTGCCTGTGTTCAGAGTGTGTATGTGGAGGGGTTTGTAATTTGTCCTCTATACTTTTGACTGATAAAAATCTCATAAGGGGGGAAAAAATCAGAGCTGAAGATTTCAGGAAGGAAACCTAACTACAATAAGACTTTGGACATTAATTCAATATCCACTGAAGTTAATGGAGAAATACTGTCTTTGTGAGTGGGTGTGGAATTACTGATGTACAGTCGTAGCTGTGGAAACTCAGCAAATTTAATACTGATACGTGTTCTGGGCAGAGGTTTGGCAGAGGTAAGTTGCAGTTCTGTCTGTTTCATATAAACCACAGTTGGTTTCTTAAACATTGGTCACTGCATTTCATCTACTTGCCAATTTTATATTTTTTAATCCTGCAGAAGACTATTTCCCAAAAAAGAGAAATCTCTTTCTTTACAGATTTTAGATACTCTTTATTTACAAATGTTGCTGCACTGCGAGGGTCATAAAGTCTAGAAATGCTTGGATTTCTAGTAAGGAGCAGCTCAGCACTACTTCTGAATGTTAAATATTTTACTTTTTTCCTGATAGTTAACTTTTTATTTATTTTTCAAGACAAGACTCTTTCTTATCTGTACAGGGCAGATTGGGGGTGGGATATGAGGACAGAACTTGAACCAAGCAGTTACTGGAGCTTTTTTGGCAAGAATATACTTTTCCCTGGCAATATTTCAACCTACTTTCTAGAAGTGACAAAGTAAAGAATCCATACCTATGTTCTACCTTTTAAAATACAAATCTGAGAAGGGAAATCTTGAATTGTGGTATTGTTTTTTAATACTAAATTGTGGTACTTGTAAGCCTCAGGCCTTGTATCTATTCCTGGCTATGGTAGGGGAACTGTCTCATTGTCTAACTTTATTAGGCCATTGTGAGTTTTTATTGCCTTGGGGGGAAACCTCAGTCTTCCACCATTTAGACAGGTTATCAGAGTAGAAAATGTCTCTTTACTATTTCACATGTGCAGTTGGTATATCTAACAGAACTGTGTTAAAATCTCAGATGAAATCTTGGATCCTGGCTAATACCCTGGGTTTTTTAGAAGGAATGTGCTTTTCATAAACGTCTCAGATTTTTTCCTTTCCCCCCCAGAGTTCTTCAGATTCTTTCCATCTCTTTATGACAGGTATGTGTACAAAATCTTGTTCCGCATTAGCGTATGTTTCACTTCTTGGATGGTTGTTTATAGAAATCCTTAACGTACCATGTAATTTGTAATCAAATTTTACACTACTATTGCTCTCATTTTTGTAAGACTCTATTTTTACTAAAATATAAATGATTGTCCTGGTAATAATGCTGGTTTTCACATAAAAATATGGCTCACTCATCACTGAAGCATCTTGCTCAGCTGATGGGCAGGTTTCAGTGAAAACTACTTTGAAACTTGGCAACAGTGGAAGATTTAGAGTTATTTTGCTATTCAAAAATGTGCATTGATCAGAATGATCCCTCTTAAAAGCCTTCAAGTATGGTGAGCTCTAGTAAATGCTTCATGGCAGAATTGGGGAATCAGTTATTGACTTGCTGTTTCTTGTGTTTACACTTAATTTTTTGGTGCCTAGAAGCTTCATTAAAACTACTGGTTCATTCTTCACAGAGTTATAACCTGCAAATTCCTATTGAAATGAGTGTTGTGTGGTCAAGACTAGTGATGGGTACAGCAGGAGCTTCAGCAGATCTATAACCAGGGAGCTTATTTAACTTCTGAATGAATATAAAGGTACTCAGGCCTCCAGGATGCCTGTATACAGCATATAGTTAACTTACCCTGTTGCTGAGAGGACGAACAGCAAACATTTACGCTGATCTAGAGATGCAAGAACCATTTTTATAGAAGACTATTGCTGGAAATCTTGCAGTAATTCTGGCCAGCCTGAAGTGCCAGCCCCAGGACACCTGCAAGCCAATACAGCCTAAGCAAGAAGATCAAGCATTCAAACAGGCTGCCCAGGGAACTGCGGCATCCCTGAAGGCATTTAAAGGATGTGCAGATGTGGCACATAAAGACATGGTTTAGTGATGGACTTGGCAGTGCTTGGTTAATGGTTGGACTTGATGATTTTAAAGGTCTTTTCCAACCTAAATGATTCTATGATTCCAAGACCAATGCTGAGCTCTGGGAAGGAGGGACAGAAAAGCTCAAGTAATGACTTCAACTTACCAGTTTGTGCTGTAGTTTCTTTTCTTAATAATAGCTCTGTCATGGCTGATGAATTAGGACTGACAGGCTCTCAAATAATCTATCCACCTTTATGCCCTTACCACTGGAGTATCTGAGCCTAGTCCTTTAAGTAAACAATGCCCATGTTCTCTCTCCCTCACTCCCTACTGTATCCAGTCCCCCAGGCTGGGGGATTGCTCTGTTCTTTCTAAATGAAAGGATCTGAGGGAACTGCTGAACTTGCAGGAAATCTTGGTCAGGCTTTTCATCTGGCTTTTAATGATGTGAGCTGAGATGTTGCTTTTATTCCTTCTGGCTCAGAATTCTTTGTTTGATCCACTTACTACAGAAGTTCTTGCTCCCAAAAATTGCAACCTGCCCTACACCAGGCAGCATTATCAGCACTTCAGGAAAGCCCAGCTTCCCACCATAATGGGTAGAACTGTTTATTCAAAAAGCTCTGAAAATGAGACTAGAATTCTGACCAAGGTTCAGTAAGGAAATAGCAACATAGAATCACAGAATGATTTGGGTTGGAAAGGACCTTAAGAATATCCAGTTCTAACCCCTCTGCCTCACACTAGACCATGTTGCCCAAGGCTTTGCCCAACCTGGCATCACATATACCTGGCTGGCTGTGTTCCTCCACTGGCAAAATGTTACTTGCTGGGGGTGGGGGGAGAAAACCAGCAAAACCAAACCAAATGTACCTTAAGGACATGCAGCTTTTTGTCTATATGGATAAAGTGGAGCTACTGAAAGAATTTGAAAGTGACTACAATGATCTTTGCTCTGCCTGGAGAGGAATGTCATCCAGATGTAGGAACTTGGCTGGCAAAGAGGTAAAAGAGCACTAAGCTTAGTGTTACAAATAAAGCAAATTTATAACCAAATGAGAGAAAGATGAGTTAAAGGACAGATGGAGTTGACTAAAGTCAGCAGAATTGTGCAATAGGAAGAGAGATACCTTGACCTGGCATAATAGCTTGTGAAGAATTCAGAGTGTGTATGTCACTGCAGTTCATGGAGATGTTAGGAGTTCAGATTCCTTAAAGGTTTCTGGGCAGCATGTAAGTGACAGAGGCCTAAAAGGGGTCAAACTAACCTGGCTTACTTCTACGTAATGAAATTATGATTATTTGAAAGGAAAGCATGAATTCCCTAGACTAAATGAAGTCACCTGAAGTTTTGGGTTTGAAGGTACATTTCCATTCTTAAAGTGGACTTTATTGCGGTTAAGTATTTCCTAATACTCCTTTTTGTAAGAAGTTTTCTATCACCTGTGAGTGACAGTTAAACCAAAACCAGGTGGTGCAATCAAAGGCAAACCACAGTACTGAAGCAGTGTTTTTCCTTCCTATCTGGACTTGTCTGTGTGCTTGAGGTTTAGCCACAGCTCTTAATTAAAAGAGGAGCAAAGATGATACCAATATAGCAACTAATTCCTGAAAAATTCATCTGATGCACTGCAAAGCAAGCAGAAAAATTTAATATTGCATTCAGCTATATGTGTGAAGTGTCACTTTAATAACTATACATATAAAATGAGGAAAAAACCCACCTAGGAATCTTTAGCTGCAAGGATTTACTTGTCCTGATAGTGTGTGAGCAATTGGCACTGCTGCCTGTCATCAATCATCCTTTAGATGGCCTAAGCATGGCTAAAAATTAGTTGCTCATTGCTTATTTGGCTAATGTTTTGCTGCTGTGTTGGGCTCTGTTTGGGTATTTAAACTGCAGGGTTTTTCCAGGTTACTACATCTTTCTTTTTGGATGGTGATGTTCATGCAAAGCTCCTTTTGGTATGTGCAGTGTCCATAATTGTCTCAACCTCCTTGTGTTTGTTATACTTGACTCATTTGGGTTTTGCCTTGGCTTTCTGGAACATCTTTAATAGGGAATTTGTGGTTCAGAACAAGCACAGATGGTGTTATCAAGTTACCTAGAGAACACCAGTATCTTAATCTCTTAAAATCTGATATAAAGTGAGGCATAGACCAGGCACTTAAGACTGTGAAATCTAAACAGACAAGATGAGATATGGATGCCTAGAGCAGAAATGACTGGACTGAGAACAGAACAGAAATAGTACAATTACTGAGCATTCTGTAAAAGGAGAAAGTAGATGAAAGCTGCCTCTGTGAGAGCTGGTATTTAAAAAAACAATGCTGTGAGAGATACTTGCATGTATGTGAACGGACAGGGTGTCACTGAGGGGTTCTAAAGAATGTAGTTTTCCAGTGGATTTTTATCACCAATAACTCTTGCACCATGTTTTATTCATGAAATGACAAAGACACACAAGGAATAGGCTTTTGCTGATGTAGGTATCAGCAAAGGGTTTACTCTTCTTGCATTGTCTGAACACTGAATGTTTTACAATGCAATGTGTACGTGTCTTCTGGATATGTGGATATGTTGTGCTTTGGGGGGTTTGTTTTGTTTTTATGTAAGGGCCTGCATAATACTTCATTTGAGCATCATCCAATCCTGTAGCTACATGAAAATCTGGGGAATGTTGTGATGAGAAAAATGTGAATACACTGTGTAATAGAACAGGCTTACCTCTTTGACCTTTGATTCATTTAGATCTGTCTCCAGGGCCAAATTACTTCTAGGTGGAAAGTGCTACCACTGACTACAAGTGATAGGAATGTGTTTGTTCAAGTAGGAAATCTGTGTTTGGGAGATTAAAAATAGAACATATCCATATCTGCCTGGTGTATCCCACCATTTTTCTCTTCTCCACCCCTGTTCCTTAAAATGTCTTTATTTAACTTCTGAGTTGATTTTGGCGTTTTTTAGACGCTGAGATCTTTGGAACACAGCCCAATATTGTAGGTATTCAGCATCAGTGTTGTCACTGGCATTGGTGTACAGTTATGAAGCAGGTTAGTAGTGAATTGCAGTGCACAGTGTATGTGAAGCTGAGAGCTGAGCTGAAAAGGCAGTGAGAGTAGTGTACATAGATTACCGAAGGGCAGCTCAGTATGAGGCTATAGAGTTTCGCAGTAGCTTGGTTAGTTGTACAATGGAAAGAATTTCATGTTGTGATAGACTTTGGGGTTTCAAATCTTGTCTGCATTCCTATTAGAAGTAATATAATAGCATAAAGTCTTTGAGAGTGTTTTGTTTCAGAGGGAAAACATGGTAGGAGTAGGTGGGAGGGAATCGGAGTATCCTCTTTCATGCTGTAATTCTAACAATCAAGAATAAAGAAAATAATTAAAAAAAGGAAGTGAAGTGATTCACGTCTGGGTACTTGACGTGGTCAGGTCCAGTGCCTTTAAATGTTATCTGGCTTTATTTTAAAGTGAACATTTGCTGAAGTTGGCACTGATTTGCAAAGCTCATGTTCTACAGAGCTTTGCAATAAAAATGTGACTGAACCATTTTTTTCTTAACCATGAAAATTTACTGATGTTGGATCAGATCTAAATCTCCTTTTAGAGTTTACAGAATATATGTAAACTGTGATAACACCTGATGGCTGTATTTCAACTGTAATGTGGTAGAAGATGTGGAAGTGAAACAGAACAAGTGTAAAGCTATCCCAGGAGCTTACGTTCAAGAGATTGCCATGAGCAGGGTGAAGCAAGTCTGTTACCAGAATAGTCACAGCTACTGAGCTGTGTATCTCACTCATAAATACTGTCTGAAGCAGCAAGTTGGGTTTTGGTGGGGGTTTTGTTTGTTTTGTGGGTTGGGGTTTGTTTTTCATTATTCCGGGATTAGAATAGAAAGAAAATCCACTCAGCCTGAATGGCTCTCCAGCCTTTAAAACACCCCAAAACAAAAGTTTAGGTCACTTCTGACTTTCCTTTTGTTAAAGAGACCACAGCTATGATCATATACTCCTTGTAGAATTACTTAAATGGCAGCTCAAGCTTTATGAAATCGACCTAGATGTAAATACCATTATTAAAGATTTAAGCAGTTCAGACAATTAAAGATACTTCTGTGTTTCAAAACCCCATGTTATTTTTGACCTATTGAAAAGGAAAAGTTGACCACTAACTTCTCAGCAATACAAGTCCCTGGATCATGTAAGCAAGATCCAATAAAACCATGCTGAACACTGCTATACCTAATTTTTATTCACCTGTCTCTAAAATGAGATTCACAATGCATATAAATCCCTATTCAGTTGAGTGGGAAATAATTGTGTATCTAAAATGACCAAAACTCATAGAAAGGGTAATAGAGCAATATAACTTCTTCAGTGAGATACAGAAACCTGTAAAATACCAAAAACACAAGTAAAAGTAATTGTATAAGGTACATACACGTTTTAAAACCTAAAGACTTCCCAAAGTTAGAAACTGAAATAATCCTGTTGGCTATAGCTAACAGGTGCATCTCTTTAAGATGCCCATGTGAGTAGAAAATTGTCTGTCTCTTGTTGCTCATCTCTGAAATACTAGTTGTCCAGTTAAATAGTTGATAGGGAAGTGGGAGAGCAGCAAGTTAAGAACACACTGATTGGAAATACCCTCCAGGCTTTTTAATAAAACTGGATCTCTGCGCAGCCAATAATGCAGGGATCATGGTGCTGTAAAAGAACCAAAAAGTAGGATAATGATTCTGTGGTATAGGAGTTACACTGTCACTCACAAATGAACAGTCTGCGATCTAGCATCTGTTCCAGTGTAATTTAAAGGCTGTCTAACAAACTGTTAAATGCCCCGGGGGAGGAAAACCTAAGATTTGGAACCTGTTACATTTGCTTCCAAGGGAAATGTACAAACCAAAGAGAAGTGCAGAATTGCTGAGGCTGGTAGAAACCTCTTGAGACTGTGTTGTTCCACCCTCCTGCTCAGTGCAAGGTCATCTAAGGGCCATGACAAGCTGAACTTTGAGTATCATAAAGGATGGAGATTCCACAAATTCTCTGGGCAAACATGTTCCAGTGTCCAGTCACCCTCACAGCAGAAAATGGTTTTAGCTTGGTGTCTTTCTTTTCCTCCTCACGTTTGAACTCTTAACCAACTAAGTCTTACAGTGATTCATGTACAAACTGCATTTTGTATAGACATTAAAACCCAGAAGGTTTCCTTATGACTATACTCGCAAATGTATCTTCCTTCCTCTTGTATACTCTGGTATCCAGAGAGGAACCAACTGTACCACAGACCTATCAATAAGGTAGTCTACTTATTATAGTGACTAATGCAAACTGAGCAATTAGTCAAGATATGAGTCAGGCCTTTCTCATTGCTAAATTAATCAATCGTTACATCTGGGCTGAACTTTTCAGCCAAAAATGCTACACAGAAAACTGCAAATTCAAATTGATGAAGAAATAACACAATTCCCATGTCAGTGGTGACAAGTCATTTCAATTAGAAAATGTGACCTTAAGAAAGCCTGAGATAAATCGAGGTATTTAATTTAATTTCCTCTTGACTACAAAGTTTTCAGCTTTATTAATCTGACTTTTTGATAACATAGACCCTTTCTTTTGGTCCTCAAACTTTTGGTAAATATTAGCACAATGAAAAAAGCTATTTTTGCAACTACATAAACTGGTTTTCATTTTAATTGTAAAAGATCTATTTTACTTGCTTTAAAGTCCTTCTATAATACTGGTCAATCTGAAGAATTGATTGATATTTGGACAAATTAGTGTCATTAGTCAATATTGTAGCAACGTCTGTATAGTCCCATGTCATGGAACTGGGCTCTGTTTTGCTAGACATGGTTCACAGGAAAACAGATGGGAAGCACAGCCTGTTGCACTAAAGATGTGATGGTCTAGCTGATCTTTAGTAGGATGATGGAAAGATCTGTAATGACATTCACTGAATGCTTTTATCTAATGAATAATATTAGCTAGTAGGGATAGTAAGTTCTGTGCAAAAATCATTGTGCTTATTTAAATATTCTTTAGGTATTTTCTAAGATTACGGCCAGAGCTAAAGATCAGGAAGTTGTGGCACTCTGCAACGACGACGGAGAGTAAATCAGGCCTTCAAAAACAGTGATTGTTTGCTTGTGAATAAAACAAAAATACCCAAGGAAAGGAGCTAGGCTTTCAGACTGTGGCTTGGAAGGTCAGTTGGTTAAATGCAGCTAACAGGAAAGTAAGGTTTCTTATGTTTGTAAGTTTGTGTTGCTGCTTATTCAAATGACTGTGGTCACTACGAGTAAATAGCTGGTGCTCAGCCTTGGCACCGGAGTTCTTTAAGGGGTCTGTGGCGGTGTGCTCCCATCGCAACCTGACCTTTATTCTCACTCTGCTTAAGTGATAACTATCATTGGTGGTGCTTCTGGGGCATAATGGCCCATTAGACTCGATTCGGGAGAGACGGACTACACCACAATAGGCAAGGGCTAATCTGAACAACGTGCATCACCATCACCCCCAGCCATAGACCCGGTTAAGGTCAGACTCAAGCCGGGTTTCTGGAGTCGGTATACAAACGTCAATCACCTTGCTCCACAAATAATGGACCGCCCAGTGCCCATGGATCTCTTCCAAGCAGAGGATCTCTCCTGGAGCAGGGACGCTTCTCAAGGCTACTTCAAGGCTGAGAGCTCCCCTGCCGCAACAGATTCTCGTAAGTGATTAACAGCATGCTAAACTTTGAAGTCTCAGCTAAGTGATTAAAGGGTTGATTTCGCATATATAATCCTTTAGACACAAACCCTTGACCAAGCCTTAGACGAAGTCTGGATCCGGCCGCACCTAAACTCTGCGAAGAGTTTAGAAAGCAACGGGGGTCTGTACTGAACCTCATGGCTCAACGGGAATGTCTCCCTGACAGCTTTGTCTGACCTCTGTGTAGTAAATGCTCAAGTGTACCTCACCATCGAATCTTATTAAAGCACTGTCGCATTTACTAACAAACTAAATCACTATTTTGCAGCAGTTAACATTGCTACTACTTTCTTGCGGGTAAAGTGTGTAACTCCATCCGCGACAGGATTTTAGTGTGTCGTAATAGACCTCAGTTCGCATCGAAGTCGAAAATAAAGGGTCTGGTTTTCCGTTTAAGTTATGCAGAGGCGTTATATTTCACAGGAAAAGTCCAGAAACACAGATGTGATGTGAATTTTGTGCCTAGTTGATTCAAAAGAGGTTTTAGTGGCTGCTCCACGTTTCATACGTACTTATTGTCCTGCAGTAGCACAATAAGATCTCTGTCTAAATCTACTCTCTAATGACAGCAGCAAGTATTAGGGAAAGTATAATTAGAAAATTGTTAGGAACAGTTTAGCTACCAGGGAATAAACTTTTACTGACTTTAGTACTGGCATTACTATGCCGTTCTCATTATGGTCTAATGTACTGCCCCATAGCTTTTGTGTGTATCAAAGAGGAATGCCTATGTGAGAACTCAGGGGCCACTTAACAGCAGACCATAAGCAGGGGATACTTTTGTAAGTGGTGGGAAGTTGTCTGGTTTTCGTTGAGACTATTGCCTGAAGTAACTATGTAAAAGCTATTTCTTGGTTGTGACTGAAGCACAAGTTCATGTGTACTTTAACTTTATTGAGAGTCTGTATGGATGTAGGGCATAGCTGGTGAGTTTCTGTTTATTAAATCGTGGTCTTGAGCCTTTAAATGGAAGCCTCACTAGATGTTGAAACAAGAACATTTAAATGACCAGGGAATTTCCTTGGAAAAGTGTCTACCTGGAAGTGTAGCCAGAATGCAAGGATGTTGTTGTGGTTTAACCCATCAGGCAGCTAAACACCGCATTTCCCTCAATCTCCCGCAGTGGGATGGGGGAGAGAACTGGGGAAAGTCAAGCTTGTGGACTGAGACAAAATACCTGGAAATGTAGCCAGAATGCAAGGATCTTGTGGTTTAACCCATCAGGCAGCTAAACACCACATTTCCCTCAATCCCCCGCAGTGGGATGGGGGAGAGAACTGGGGAAAGTCAAGCTTGTGGACTGAGACAAAACCAGCTTAATAGGGCAGAAACGTAAGGAGAAATTATAAGGATAAAAGAATATACAAAACAAGTAAGGTACAGTGCAACTGCTCACTCTGCTGACTGATGTCAGTCTCTGAGCAGTGGCCACTGCCCCTTGGCCAAACTCCCTCCCTCCCCCCCCTTTTTATTGTTCACCATGATGTTATATGGTCTGGAATGTCCCTTGGGTCTGTTGGGGTCAGTTGTCCTGGCTGTGTCCCCTCTCAGCTTCTTGTGCATCCCCAGCCTTACTTGCTGGCAAGGAAGAATGAGAAGCTGAAAAATCCTTGACTTAGCATAAGCACTGTTCTGCAACAACTACAATGTCAATGTGATATCAACATGATTCTCATCCTAAATCCAAAACACAGCTATACCAGCTACTATAAAGAAAAATTAACTATCCCAGCCAAAACCAGGACAGACCCTTGATCAAACTGACAGCTACCTCTCCTGGCTGTCTTGAAACTGTTTGCTGTGTTTCCATTGTTTGAGCTGTCATCCTCCTTCTGAGGTGATCTTGTTATCTCTACTGGTGGCTGACTTGGCTTGTTTGCAAGTGCCAATGTGCTTGCCTGAAGAAAAAGCCCCGGGGAGGGGTGTTTATGTGTGGAAACGAGCTGAGTTTTGAGATGTGTGGCTGGGCCTCTGAAGTGTTCTAGCTGTCAGGCTGCCTGCTGGGTTGCCCTCCCTTCTGAAGGGCTGTGTGTGAAGTAGGGGATTCTAAGCCAGCAGGATGGAGGTAGAAAGTCCAGGTTAGCTGCACAGTTTTCATCTTCCTTACAGTCATCTCTGCATCTCTTCATTCAGTTCAGTCCTTTTTTTAGTTATTTGTGGATTAGCCAGAAGCTGCAATTTCTGAACAAATGGAATTAGATTGTTTACCCTATCTAGAGTACATTAACGTCCTGATAAATTTTTGTGTCTCAAGCCTCATCCTTTCTTTGGCTTCTGCCTCATTGACAGAACACAGCATCTCACTGTAGGCTTAAAAGAAATATGACAGTGCCTGTTGCTAACTGCAGCTTTCACCATTCAAGCTGTTTCTCCCATGTTGGCTCCTGCAGGTATTTTCTAACAACCTGTACTTGTGTAGAAAACTTCTAAATGGATATTGCCCAGGATGTTCACTTTATCTGTGCAGGCATTACCTGCTTATGGTCTGATGTTTAGTGAACCCTAACATCTGATCTAGCCATAGGCATTCTGCTTTTTGATACACAAGACTTGCTGTTTGGTAATAAAATCAGAAGTTTCCTATGAAATAGCTTGTCCCTGAGGTGGCTGAGTATAAGCTGCTTTCACAAAGAGGCAGAAGAAAACCTCTGGAAAGACACTGGAAACAACCTGTTCACAGAGGGATTTCTGCTAAATCCCCATTAAAATTAGCTTAAACCCAAAAGCTTGTCAGTTTATAATCTTCTCGGAACTCCTGTCATCTCTTTTTTTAGTATTTGTAACTCTGGGCACTTAAATGGATAACAGGAAGACGCAATCGTTTCTTAATCCAGTTAAATGTAACAATATCTTGTAGCAAACAGTTCCATAACTGAACATTCTATTACAAACTATTCATTTTAATCAATTTTAAAACTGCTCATATGAAAGCTTTTAGTTATTTGTAAAGGTTTTGGATTAAGATGAACCTGGAGCAAAGCTGACATGACAAATTAAACAAGTTGTGTTCTGAATCAAGATCTGTAATTCTGGGGCTACCCTGTTTTTACATAAACATTGTCTTTTTAAATGCATATTTCAGTTGATGATTTCAGTCTCTCTTAGCTTATTCATCACTAAAAAAATCTTCCCAAGAATGGCAAAAAAAGGAGGGGGAAGATGCTGGCAAAGAACTTGCAAATAGATAAGAGGAGAGAGAGACTAAAAGTCATCCACCCATTTGTTGCTATGAAAATAAAAGGCCAGACAGTGCAAGATACCTTATTTTGTCTGTTTATACCTGTCTTGATCCTCAGGGTGTTATTTTGTAATGCTCTCACGTCTGATCTACAAAAGCAACAGCTAATCATAGTTAATACATTGAACTCCAGCTAGGAAGTATGACAGAAGCTGAACACTTCAATAGTGTCAGGAATCTTTGGGAAAAACTACTTTATTTCCTTAAGTCTTGTATAGGGCAGCAGAAAGGAGTGAAAGCAATGCATCCTGTTTTGCTAGTGTTCAGCCTGATAATGCAGAGGAAGAGCACTGTAGGAACAGGGATCACTAGGGCAGAGGTGGAAGTGTGTGCTACTTTGCTTAGGCCAATGTTGTGCCTGCTCCAAAGTCAGCTACATTAATAACAAATATTCTTTTAAGATTCATAGAATATAAAGGACAATTTTAATATAGAATGATTGCATTACTGTGAAAGTGCATTCTGTCCTCAGGTAGTATTTCAGTGCAGGATATACTGGGTGTGATTGCTTTCTTGCTGTTCTGTGTGGTTGTATTCTTGCTGTCCTATATGGTTGCATACTTGTGTTGGAATGCAAATAATTTTCAAGTGTAAAGCTCAGTCTCTACCTGTCGTTCTCTGTATCCATGCTTCTTAGAGTTCGTGTTTTGATTGACCCTTCTGGTAACTTTAATGTCTGTGGAATGTATTTTCTATATGTGGAGTTAATGGAGCTTGTTTTGTTAGAGTTCCTGATCAATGTATAGAGATCAAGCCTGGAGGAAGGGTATCAGAGGGATGGGTGGGTGTGAATGTGTGTAGGTAGATGTATAAAATATGTATGAATAGTGTGAATTTTTAAGTATGCTATAATACCATCCATATTAAAAAGAAAGTCATGACATAGTGATGGGTATAAATTACGGATTTTAAGCTTGGGCTTTCTTTTTTAGAAGTTCATATACTATGCTACTGCCTTTTGCATCTAAATGATACAAAACTATAAGTGCCTTTATAGTTGAAGCAACATAATTGGCATTATGTACCTATTGTCTCCTCTTACGGAACAAAGTCTTTGAAATAGAGTATCTGATTTTGTTAATTTTAAGTATGTGGTTTTTTAAGTATATGGAGCAGAAGGTAATGAGAACTGAGTGGTTATTGGAGTCTGCAGGCTGGTTTGGGATAGCATGTGGTGGTCTATTGATTTAAGTTGACCTGGGAAATGGTCCTGGGGCACTAACTAGTAATTGTAAGGTTGCAAAATGGGTGGAAGAGGAACTACAGCTGAGAAATAAAAATAAATCTATCAAAATGGTTAAAGCAGTGTGAATGATTTCCCTTAAGTAATGCAAAATAGATGGAGAGAGATTCAAAAACCCTATGCAGGCTGCAACCACTTACACAGAGATTACAAATTATCAGAGAATGTCCTTGTGTGCATTTTGAACAAGTGACATTACCAGCCAGGCACAAAGACTTCCAATCAATCCTTCATGCCTGGTGCACTTCGTATAAGCATATCTAAAAGTCTTTGGAATCGTGGGCCCTCTCTAGAAGGAAATGGGAGACCTGGTCACCTGGAATGTAGAGGAGGCTGAGATACTGAATGACTTTTTGGCCTCAGTCTTCACCAGCGAGAGCTCCAGCCACAAACCATTCTGTGATTCCGTATTGCCATTTCCCAAGCTGGAAAGAGTCAAATGTCTAATTCCCTGCAACCTCACATTTATTCAGAGTTCATATGTTTTACAAATCTTTCATTGATCCCTCTTTACTGATTTGACTAGTTTCATCCTTCTAAGCGCTGCTCTTTCCTTTTGCTTGTCTTTCTTTGCAAACCAGATACTCTTACCATTTTCATCCTGTCACTGATAACTCTTCTCAAAGAGCATTCAAGCATACTGTAGTACAGCATAACACTTTCATATTTGCTTTTTCCTGGGGCATGTGTACTATTTAATACTTAAAATAATTCTTGAATATCCCAACTACTTCATTTTATGGATCTGTTTATGATACAGTTTTGCATTTTTGTCTTTGGCATATTGAAGGAATATAAAACCATAAGAGAACTAACTAGTATTTTTTATGGTCTTGTGGTTTTCCCACTCTATCTGTGTATATAAACAGTGAAATGATAGTAGTCCTGTACCCATGAATGAATTCAAGTTGGGAAAGAGCAGAGTAGCACAGAAACAGTTGTCCTTAAGACTTTCTGAGATACATTTACTTTATAATGTAAGCAGAATACTTGGTTGCTGTAGGCAAATTGAAAAGTAGGATAACTTGATTGCATTATGAGAGGAAGAGGTGGAAGCAGTTTTAAATCAGTACCCCTAAGTTCTGGAAATCATATACTTGATTTTATTCTTTTGCTGGCTATGGCACAATCTGTTTATTAAATACTCTAAAGTGCAAACAGTTCTGCCATCTTCCAGTTTTCAGAGCTCAAGGTTAACGTTAAAGTTTGCTCACTGATTTCCAGGGTCAAATCTAAATACCCTCTAGGCTATTTTCAGTGTCTCTTTGTATTTTAATGTTCAGCTAATAGAACCTGTTTTAAGGTTTATAGCAGATTCTGTATCTGGCTTGTTCCCACTTCCAGGTCTTTAAAAGGATTATCTTAAGCAGCAGCCATTGTATCCATCAAAAGCAGAATGAAGGCAACCTGCTTTATACTCTGTTCAGGAAGACTTTGCTTTTGTGCTCTGTAAAGGCATGTGCTCATACCTTCTTCTGAGAGCATTAATAAGGTCTCTTTCTTCTGCCATTTCATCAAGAATTAACCCTTCTAATGAATATAGGTGAAAACTATCAACATTATAAAAAAATCACTAAAGAGACAGACTTATTGGTGACAGAAGCTTTTTCCTGGAGTAGACACAATGGAAGGAGACATCATGCAGTATGCATCTGGAGAAGTTGTGGAAGAAGGTACTCCATGATGAAGCAGGGATACCTTGGATGGTAACTGGACTACGGAGGGCTTGTGCTGTAGCAGGAACAAGCCTCAGGGTAACTTAGGCTGGAGCAGAAGAAAACAATTTAGAAGCAAAAAGCTGTGGAGGAAAACAAGCCAAAGCAAGGAGTGGCAGAAAGGGATCATCATGCACTGACCTCAACCTCCTGAGCTTCCTTATTGCCACACTGAAGGGATTAGGACAGGACCAAGGGTAACACATGGCAAAAATAAGGAAAAGAGGCAGAGACTGAGGAGGGGGCGAAGGTGTTGTAATGGAGCCTGAAGAGAAGGTATTTTCCTAAGTGTCTGCTTAATTGTGGGCTTTGTTTCTATTTTTTTGCCGCCTTTATAGCAGACTTTGTAATCAAAAGTCTGTGTTGATTTGCAATAAATTAAGTAAAAATCCCTTGTCAAGGTTGTTTAGCTTGTGACAACTGTATGAGGAGTGTCTGCACCTTCCTTCAGATTTAACTAGTAATTCTAGGCTTTTCGAGCAATTGCAGGACACGATTGAATCCCAAAGCATTGATATCTTGCAGATATTTCTTTCTTCACTGTGCCCAGGGATGTATTTTTTTAGACTCTAGTTTACATGTATCTCTATTTTCCTATTTCTGATTTGTGATACAACAGGACGATTTTCCATGGATCCAGTTTTTGAACCTTGTTTTCAAAAAGCTATAGTAAGGAATAGATGGATTGGTCTCTCTTCACCACCTCTCCACTCCTCTCTTCACAGCTTACCAGGCTAGAAAATAGTATTTGAAGTTATCATCACTTTGCTGTCAGCCAGATAATAATAACTCTTCTGAGACAGAATAAAAGAAGCTCTTTTCCCTTCACCATGGTGTGTTGGGGATATGTGGACTTCTAAAGGCAACTTCTGTTGCACAGGAGTCTGAAAGAATTTCACTCTGCTCTTTTCCCCTTAAACTATTGATTGTCTTGTTTGCTTGCCTTGAATGCCAAAGGGAGAATATGGAACGGATGCAGAATTGTAGTGTTTTTATCCTGAAACACTGCAAGCGAAATAAAAACCTTGTGTGTTTCCTAGTTGATTCTGTAGTAAAACCCCAAAACCTACATCTAGTTAGTGATGTTGACCTTGGCCTGCAGCACCACCTGGTAACTTTCAGTTGACTAGTGAAAAATACAAGACTGGAATGTTTGCTCTTGGACTTTAAGAAATTGTTTTTATTGAAACAACACTTCTAAGCTGTGGAATCTTTGCCATATTCCATTGTACTTTCCTCTCCATAGCCCTGATTTGAAGTGTGGCTTAAGATATCTGGTCTCTGGTCTTTTGTTCCATATACCTGCCATATAGTTGGCATGAAGAAATGTTTTAAAAGCTGACTTTAATTTACTGATGCTGCATTGCCCAGATCAATATTATTGCATTTGGAAAGGCTGTCCTGCCATTAGATTTACCAACCAGAAAATGGGGACTACTAAAAGGCTTGACTTCAGTTCACGTATCTAATAAATCTCCCACAAATGTAATTATGGTGCAGCATCTCTTTGTTCTTTTGAAGTGGTAAAGAGATTCTCTTGTATTTCACAAGGGCCATATATGATCACTACCATATATGATCCTTCGGGGTGGGTTTAAGTAATTGTCTTGCACTGATTTGGAGCCAATGTTTTCCACACGAGTCATGCAGACAGATACGAGAGCTTTAATGGGACTGCCCAGGAATGAAACAAGCAGAACCTGGCCTATAACATCTATTTATACAAGTTGCTTTCTGTTTTGTATGCTTCATTGTATGAATACCATTAGCCAGTAAATGTAAATAGCATCCTCTGTTTCCATCTTTAAATTTTTCACTTTAGTCATAGAGGATACATTCCCTGGCTTTATTCAGTAATAGTGGTTGAATTAAAATGAGCAGTTGCCAAGAAATACTGCTGAGAACTGCCTCTGATTTTTTTTTTTTTTCCCTTTACATTAATCCAGGATAACTACTTCTATGTTTCTTATTTACTTGTTTTCTCAGGTCATGTTCCCCTTTGGCATGCCTCTTTTGTGAGTTTACAGTCAAAAGAAACCAACTAAACTTAATGAAAGAGGAGAACTGAGAGGAGAAACTTAAGCAAGCTTGATATGTTGTTACCTGAGTTACCATAGTGATTACTGACAAATCTTCATTATAAAGCTCTGTACATGTTGAACAAGCTGTACAATGTGATGGGGTCGTATTTCTCCCCCTAACAAAAATATTTTTGTCTCGATATTACCCTAGCCAACAAATGTTTTAAAGTTACATGAAAGCTTTTCATGGTAATTTTATGGATTCATCTCTTAACAAGCAGAAATTGATTTTTATGCTGGTAGCTAACAATTTGCTGTGCTTAATATACTTGTATTTGCAATGAATACCTTAAGTCTTCCTTTTTCCTTTTATTGGCTTCTAAATATGGGTTGCTTTTTTTGGTTGAGGAGGGAGATAATACTTAATGATCAATTTCTAAGTATCAAAGCGTGACTGTGAAATGCGAACTTCTAATGCATATTCCACATCTGCAGAACTAAAAGGAATTAGCAAGCTATAAAAAGCCAATTTTGGTCGCCTTCAAATCCAACTACTGTCTATCTGGTGCTGCCTTTAAATCTATATCCTGGAGTTTCCCAATAGATGTGTAAATGTCTATATGCATTCTGCAAACAGAAATACATAGCTCTCAGGTTAAGAGAATATAATTGTTAATGATGCCCTTTACAGCACTTATCAATTCCTTCCAAGAGTTACTGGTCTCCAGGCATTCCTATGCCATATGGATATATATATTCCCTTCATTATGAAAATTCCAATATAAATATCACCACCTTCTTTGGACCTTTTTGCCTGAGTTTTAAATACTCTGTAAGATATTAAATTACATACAAGTAAAATGGTTTTCAGACTTGCTCAAATGAGTTAATTCTGCTGCTTTCCATTTAACTGGAACTGATATGTCATTTAATGTTCTCTAAATTTATGACTTACAGTGATATAGCTGTAGAATGTTAATCTCATTAAAATGATTAATACTTTGGGTTTGGGTTTTTATTTGAAATCTCAGTGTATAGAAGTTCAGCAACAACAAATTTCAGCTGGCTCAGAAAAGGTGGTGCTTGGGACTTGGTGTTCCCTTCTTTGCAGCCAGTATTTTGCTACACAGCATGGTGATTCACAAACTGCAGTGATTGATAGAAAAGATAAATTGCAGGTTCCTTATTACTGTCCTTGGCAGGCAAGCATGTAGGACCTCTGTCTGGAAAATATATTGGAAAAGACTATGTTTTTCATGTAAAATACTTCCTTCTAATTAGGAAGGTATTCAGTGCAGTAGCAAGCAGACAGACAAGTTCTTGGCTTCTAGTTCATAGGCTGGTTGTTCAAAATACAAAGTCTGCCACAGACTTCTCTTGATTACTTCTCCTTCTCCACTTTTGCCTGTGTGTCTAGAAGCTGTTGCAGATAACTCCTCAGTTTGGCATCTGAATGTACCATTGCTTTCTATGAAGTCACCTGAGCATGAGTGGTGGAACACATCTTACAGAGTAGCCCATCTAGAAGATGATTCAGTTTCCCTTTGGTTATTTAGCCTCTCTCTGTAGTGAGTTGCCCTCACTGAGATGTATGTGTCAACAGTGTTTATAGCTCATCCCAAAATGACATCACGTATGTCGCTAAGTCCTGGAAGTTCTGGGACCAGCCAGAGTTAAAATTAAACATAGCCAGCCAAGCTGAGGATTGCTTTGGTCCTCTTGTTCCTGGGGTTCCTGTAAAGAACAGCTCTCTTCTGCAACAAATTATTTTGCATCATCTGACTTGTGGCAACTGATGCTTGATTCTGACCCTTGATTCTTACCTGCTATTAATAATCTAGGACCTTCCACTCAACCTTCTGGTAATAAAGACCCTGCTTTAAATTTGGTTGGTTCAAGAAGCATAGGGATCCACCCTGCCAGACACCACTTTTCCCTGAACCCTAGCAAGAGTGATTAGCCAGTTAAACACTGAACTGCTTTTTGCCTGTATATGATCTGTTTCATGCTTGATGCTTTTTAAAATCAGTCCTTATGAATTGGGTATGATTTAATTGTTCTTTTTACTTATTTGTTCCTGAGTCTACTTGATCTGTCTGCATAATGAGGGCATAACATTTAACCTTAATGTACAGTTAGATCCTAGACACATGTAGATCTTTCTTTATATATATACACCACACTTCTCTTGTGAACGGTGTCCTGAGTTGTTTAAATGTGTATGTTATTGGCACACTAATAAAAGGTTGTGGCTTTGTCCAGTAAAGAGAATCTCTGTCAGCAGAAGTCATAGAGACAGAGGAAGCAGTGGATTGTGGTTTTTGCCTTTCAAGTCTTAAAACAATGATGGTCAGGATGATAAGCACTCACTCCTAAATTGGACAGCAAGTACTATTTCTACTTTCTTTTACTTCTCAATCCCTAGCAACTTTTATGTGTTTCTTGTTTTCTTTTTTCTAGTAAGCTTTCAAGATTCCCGTCCATAAGTCATTGCAGGAAGGGCACGCTGATTGAAAATTTGATAAATTACTACATGTACTATGATGTAGCTTTCCAAATGTTCTTCATTCCACCAGCGTTTTTCTTCTTGCCTCCTCCATATGTTCACTTTCTGTCACCAGCAGCTGTAAGAAATGTTTTTGGCTCCTGATTCCAAGATACGTCCACTTAACAAGGACTGTCTTCTAGGCTGCACATTTGTTAAAATACAATCTTCATTCTTAGTTTTTCTTTGCCATCTTGCTGTTCGCTTGTGTGGATCTCTAGCTGTATGTTCCACTGTCTACTGATTTTGAGATAGGAGTAAAGTCATTACTAATCTCTGACTTGATTTAGAAAGGGCATGTTTGCTTTACAAAGTATTTTTCCTGAACACTACCACGGAAAGACTCTAGGGGGGAGCTCAGCTCAGCTTGATCTGATAGTATGCTACTAGTTGTGATATTGCAATGCCAAAGGATTCAGAAAACTCCTAATGACTATGAAAGAGTAGAGCTTTTTCTTTGACAACAATTAATGTAGTTCAAAGAACTAATGTTACAGTTCTCATGGCTGAAATTGTGCCTTTTCTTGGCCTCTACTTTCTTAACATGTTGTTTCAGCCCTTTTGGTACCTGAAACAGAAGATAAAAAGGAAATCTTAACAATTAATACATTAAACACTAAAAATCACTCCTTTTATCTGTAATAATTTATGATACCTGTTAAGTGTAATACCTACTTTTCTCTGATGAACAGATATCCTGTTAATGTGAATTACTATTTTGGAATTGAGTATCATCCTAACCTCAGTTAAACTTAAACCACAGATTCTAAAATGTCCAGATCTGAGTAGAAGTTATTTCTTCCTCCTGCTGGGAACGAGTCAAGCACAAAAACATTGAATGCTCTGGAATCTTTGGAAAAAGTCAAGTAAGAGAAACAAAGTTCCTTCTCCATCTAGATATTATCTCAGTGAGCCTTCTGTGTAAAAATGATTGTTTCGTCAAAGTACATGCTTTCTTAACACTCTTGGCCTTTATTCTCTGTTGCAGAAGTGGGTGTATTCCAGTGTTGCCATATAGCTGGTTTGCCAAACGTTTTGAGCTGAACAGAATGATAGAATTATCACACAATTAATCTGCGTGTTGCGAATGAAAACTCCTACGAATTTCAGTGCTCCACCTGTGAAACAAATACAGAATGTGGAACAGCAGCCAGCACTGAACATCAGCACTGTTCAGGAGGGCTGGGTTTTTTGTTTGGTTTACTATCATCTTGTCTCAAATAATACAGGGCTTGCTTATGCTAAGACATTGTTAAGTGCTGAGACCACAAGGGTTTATACTTTATCCAAGTTTGAGAGCTCTGTTGGAGGCATTTCTACATGTTTCAGTAACATGTATGTACGTGTTATTGAAGCTTGTGTCTAAATCTCAAGCAGGCAATTTCAAAGAAAGGGAATAACGATAAACAATAGGAAGTGGCTACCTGTGAGAATGGGCAGAAGAGAGAGGGGACTAAAACATGAAGGGAGACATAAAGCTATTTGAAAAATAGTGATGGACTAAAAAAATGTTGTCAGGGAAAAGAAAGTCAGTTTTAATATTTAGGTACTCATGAAATAAGTCAACTCTTTAGTAGAAATTTCTGATTCCTGAAGAGCAGTTACTTAGTGACATACAAATGCTTTTGTCATTATTGGCTTTTTACTTATTAAGAAAAAGACTATATAATCTTTTTTCCTGATAAATTCTTAATCTGAAGTTACTATAAGAAAATATATAAATTATTACCTTCTTCTTTTTTTGGCAAATGGAAGGGAAGTTAGATCTTTCTTCTGTCACTGGAGAGTGATGAACCACTGACAGCTTGGTCTCTCTTGTCTAAGGTTACCTTATGGGGATTTTCCAGATCCCAGACAAAAGAGGTAGATTCTTACCTCTCTTACTACTGTATAGTTCCTAGCAGTTCAAATGCTACTAGTTGATGTATGTTCTTGTGAGCACAGTTCTGATCATAGAGTTGTATAATTCAAGTATTACAGCTATGAGATGTGGAGTTTTTTATACGTACTCTCAAGTTGATTTGGTGCACAGCAAGAGGTGGAGGAACATATTTCATCTGTGGAAATCAAAGTAATGTACCAGTACTGCCTCTTCAGAGTGGAGAGGCACACTTCTCTACTCATCAGCTATTCAATAGAGGCTGCCATATGCTTGGCTGTGGGTATTGTATCTTGTATGTGTCTTTATGTATCTACACATAGCTGAAAACCTTGCAGTGAATAGCACTTTAACTAAAAACTGGAGGGATACAGAAGTAGAGCAAACCACAAGATTGTTCAGATGAAGGAAAAGAGGGACATTAAGTACAGGGATAAAAAGCTGGTTTGAAATGCAGATATTTGATTAGGCTGAAGACTTTTCTGTAGCTGACTTGGACCAGAGTCTATATATCAGATTTTGAAAATCCAGTGAGTGTCCTTTTCACTAGGCTGTTGAGTGCTCTGAAATATAGGACATAAATGGAACGAGTGTAAATGTTCCTTCAGATAAATAGCTGAATTGAATGCCTGCCTTCTCGTTTTGACAAGAAATTTCACTCTCAAATACTCTCCATCTCCCCTGTAAAGGCTATTCTGTATGTGTCATGAAAGATTTGCTGGTGTCACAGTGGTTACAGCACGCACTTGGGATAGTGGAGACTGGTTCAAGCTTCTGCTGTGAATGAGGCTGAGAACAGGCATTAATGTCCCCCACATTGTGGTAAATGCTTTAACTGCCTTTTCTGAAATAGAAATTTATTTCAACCTTTGAAGACCTTAAATTCATCTCTCTGCAGAGTAGGAAAATGTCACGCCTTAGGAAAATCATTCATCACCCCTCTAGACATCTGAACAGTCTGCCTCTCCATTCTGACCAGAGAAATACTATCTGGGTACTTGCTGTGGGTTAGAGTTTTGAAGCACAGTGATCAAGGTTAATCCAAATGCCTTAACCTTTCAGTTTATGAACTTAACTACTTTTTGGCAGGAGTCTACTTAACCCTGCCCCTTTTGAATTTACTGCTTATATTATTGATTCAGCCAAGTATGGTTAATACCGCAGGTGCCATCTCTTCATCAGTGAACCCAGAACACAAAAATTGAGAGTGAGCTCTTGTGCTGGAAGCAACAATTAATGTTGAATCTATACCCTTTCATAAGAGAAATTTTCCAGAAGGAGGATCAAAACAAGAAACTATTTTCAGGTAGACAAGAAGCAGACAAACAAATAGGGAGTCAATTCTTTTAGCCACTGCTAAAGAGTTTTTCTTTGGTGTCAAGTATGTCAAGTGGTAGGCTTTCTCCAGCTTCCATTAACTGATTTTAAATGGTGTCCTTAGTAAAAGAGGAGGTCAAGAAGGAAAAAGCACAGGTAAAAGCTATCTTGGCTCAAAGCTGCAGGTAAAAAGCATTTTATAGATACGAAATTCTATATATAGTGCCCCCAGATTACTGAGCAAAGTAGAAAACCAGGACAGAAGGAAGCATCCTGACTGTTCTGTTAAGTGAAGTTCTGTTATAGTAACCAAGTCTTTCTCGATGTCTGTGTCTAATGGCTGACTTTGATACCACTGTAAAATGTCATATGGGTGATAACTCTGATTTTTATTTTTTTTTAAGAGGGAATCAAATCTGTTAAATGCTGGCAACGATTCTGACATCCTTTTAATTACAGCAAGACTTATTTAACTGGGGGAATCAAAGTTGTCTTTTAAGGAAGATTCATTAAAGCCTAATGGCATTTTGTGACAATAACTGGTTAACTATTGTTAAAAAGTTTGTGGTACTGGATAGCTGGAACTTTCTGAAGAGAGGGGCAGATTTCAAGAGAAGCCTCCCTAGGTGACCTCTCCTTCCAGATGTTAGAAAAACTCAGTTTGTAGTTGTTACAGCATTCACCAGGGATTCAGCAGAGGCAGATTTGCCAGGAGTTAACTGCAAGGACAGATAAATTCCAGAGATTACAATGTTGTCCAAACTAAATGAATCAGTAAGTCCAAAACACTTGTGCAATACAGTCATATAATAATGTTAAGGTACAGAAATATTTTTAAGAACCTGATTAAAACTGCAGACTACCAAGATGTGTATTGAAATAAATATCTTAAGAAATCTTATTTGTTGGTATATGTACTAGAATACTATGTAGTAGCCAAAATTAGATTGTTCAAAGCATAATGAGATTGGTTTTTGTGCCAAAAATAATAATAACAAAGTCCTGCAAACAAATGGAAAATGAGTCAGGGATTCAGTCACTTCCTCAAAATTATGCAAGAGTAGCATTGATGCTATTTAACTAAAATATGAAAGCACCAATAATGCAGCAGGATTACTCTGGTCTCAGTAGATTTCTAAACCAGCAAGTGATAAGCATCAGTGCTCCCACCCACTCTATGCTTGTTTAATGTATTTCTCAGAGGGCAAAAATGTCCATGTTTCACACCTTTACAGATCAGCAAATGGGAAAAAGATTAAAAATTCAGGTTAATCTTTTCTAGCAGCCAGTATTGATCTCCATTTCTCAAAATTATTTCAAAACAAAAACTTAGTACAAACAAAATATTTCCTTTCATCATTCTGTGAAAACAGCTGAAGTGGAAAATATTCAGCTAGTTTGGGATTTATTTTTAGGCAACTTCTGAAATGAATAGGTCGATACTGACATCCAGTAACTTCAGTTCTGCTGAGATTTTTTTGGCAGAATAGACAGGCAAAGAAATAGCATTTATCAAGCTGTTGGCACACAGATCCTATTCAAACAGCTTTTACTAATAAACTTTACCCTGAGAGAAACTCGATTTTTGCCCATCCTGTATAGTCAACTGATGTTTTGTATAGAAAACTGAAAAGGTTACAACTAGGAAATTCAAAGCTTTCCTTTTATATATCCTTTATTTCAGGAGTAAAAGATGTTCAGCATGATCCTGTTAATCTCTTGGTAGGTGTTGATCTGTAGAAACTTAGACTGAGAGTTTTAAGCACTAAAAATCAGAAACAATTGTATAATATGTATTTAAGATGATCTGAAATCCTTAGATATTTTCCATACAATTACTAGAACTCTTCACAGTAAGAGGCATCCAGATGGTAACCTAAAGAAAAACTAGTTTAGATTCCAGAACTTCAAGAGGCCAGAACTTAGTATATAAAACACAGAATAGGAGCTGAAAGGCTGCATTTCTGAGTGCACTTTGTAAGCATCTTCATCTAAATGATTTTCTGGGAGGGAAGTAAAACTTTGTTGTATTCCAGTTGAAATAATTGAGTTGATTGAATTACTTATTGACAGAAGAGATGCAGTATGGAAACTGTCTTGTTAGTTGGATTGATTAGAATGTAAAAGTACGTGTCTTCATAGGATAGAACAAATAAAATCTAAAGCCAATGGTACCCAAATTTAAAAGTGCTTTCAAACTTATGTTTTTCGGTTGAAATCCAGCAAAATCAGGCCCTTAATGAAAGAATAAGAAGTAAATATTAATGTATATTTTCCAGATTAAAACATTTTAAAATAGAAGACCAGTAGACAACTAAGTCAAAGCTGCTTTTTAAATTAATCTAAATGCAATTAAGCCTGACTGGATTAGTTGGGGGAGAAGCAAATGTTACTTTCTAGTTTAATGGTTTTAAACCAGAAAGGGCTTTTTAAACCATAACTAAATGCTCTGACATGTTCCAGAAGTGTTGGCTTGCATTTTACATTAGATTATTAGTGCTGCTTTTGTATGTTGTGTGTGAATGTACCTTGTGCACAGCTTCCTACTTGTTTTTAACTTCTGAGCTTGTTCACTCATTTCTGCCAACAGTAGGAAAGTAAGAGTTAAAAACCTATGAAACTACAAATTCAGCATCTTTTTTTCTTAAGCAGTGGAAATTTCTCAAGATTTATATTGCAGTAGACATAGACACTGACGCTTTACCCTTTGCATTAGTGAACAGTTGACGCTGGGGAGGGAAGGGGAATGAGGAAAGGATTTGTATAGACCTATAGTGAGATTAGTAACAGCATGCAGAATTTCCACTGGGGCTTGCATGGGTCTAATTCACTAGCGACTCATTCACAGGCAAAGGAAGAAAAGCTTAATTACTTTCACAGCTTGTGAAACTTTCTGCTGTGGTGACATGAGGTGGAAGTCTTGTATCTTCAGCAGGCATCTTCCCTCGTTTCTGTGCTCTCCACTTACATTAATTGCAATCATTTGAGAGTCTGAGCTTCTACAAAGTGTTTCTCCCAGGGTTCAGTTCAAGGGGTGCTGCAATGCGTGTCTTTTCCCATCGTTCATTTGGGATGTAGCTGCCACTTTGATACATGCTGGGTAATAAGTAATTAATCATGTATTTTCCCAATGATTTTTGTGTGTGTCATTGCAATGTAGCTGTACACATGGCATAAATTCTAATTCTTCCTGAGCAACAAAGGGGAGATGACCTAGAAAGAGAGTAGGAAGGGAAAGATTTTCTTTTTGGAGAAAATGTTCAGTTTATCCTTACTATTTTTATACACTGCTTATGTAAATAGGAAATGTTTACAAAGATTGCAAAGACGAGTTGAATGTGGTGACAATATGGGTAGAATAAAGCCCTGCTGTTTAAGATCAGCCTGTGGCTTTCTTGCTGTGCAAGCAAAGCTGTGCCACCCCATGTATGTTTTGAAGTCTTATCTATAATAGTCTGTTCCACAGCAGTTATCGTGGGGGTGGTGGAATCTACACCTCTTTATCAGTTTGTGCTGCAACAAATTAATAGAGAAATTTGCCATGTGGATTTTGGTGAGGGAGTGTTTAAAAGAACAAGGATTCTTCTTGTGGCTATGAGGAGACATAGAAAGTGAATGGAATGTCTTAATTATTCTCATCATAAACCTCTTCCTGTAGAAGTGAGAAGGCTGTTGGGTAGAAAATGTATATTTCCAATGTATTTTAGCAACGTACTGAATTTTCTTCTGCAGAACATAGTGGTTTCTTGTGTTTGTAACAATTCTTACCAAACATTTTGTTCAAAACCTTGTACAATCTATGTTGGAGTCTTCATAAACTTCTGATATATCCATAGGATTCTTTGGGAAGTGATTTCCCCAGCTCAGGTAAATACACCTTTCTGTTTTGCTTTTAGTTTTTCTGTTAACTTCGGTTAAACATAGAACATTAGCTCTTCTGTGGAAGGAGGCAACATCAGTAAAAAAAAATTTCCCTATGTATTTTCCCCTTGTCAGTCATGATTTTATACTTTTTTATCTACAGCCTCAGGTATCTTTTTCCAATATAAGATGTCATTCTTATGCCACCATATCTATGATACATCCTCAGTTATTCTTTGCCTCTTTCCTAATAATCTGGTACTTTTCCTGCTGCACAATCTTACTTGGAAATGGGCACAAAGAAATCTGTAACAAACATGCCAGTGTATTGCATGTATATGTAGAACCATAGAATCAATTAGGTTGGAAAAGACCTTTAAGATCAAGTCCAACCTTTAGCCCAGGACTGCCAAGTCCATCACTCAACCATGTCACTAATGAATTTGGAGAAGTGACAGGAAAAAGCATAAAAATGTGCTCAGTACCCAGTGAGAAATGCCAGAGCACACAGATACAAGGGACATCAAGAGTAACAAGTAGGTTAGTGCTAGTAAAAGGCTAGGAAAATATCTAGCTCATACTCAGAAAAGGGGCAAAATAGCAAATTGATGTGCTGTTATGGCTGCAGCATTTCCCCCTTTTTTTTTTCCCTCATCCATAGAATTGTTTGGGTTGGAAAGGACCTAAAGATCATCTAGTTCCAAACCCCTGCTGTGGGCAGGGATGCCTCACCATAGACCATGTCATCGAAGGGTCTGTCGAAGCACCTCCTGTATGAAGACAGGCTGAGAAAGTTGGGGCTGTTCAGCCTGGAGAAGAGAAGCTGCGGGGAGGCCTCAGAGCAGCTTCCAGTGTCTGAAGGGGGCCTATAAGGATGCTGGGGAGGGACTCTTTGTTAGGGACTCTACTGGTAGGACAAGGGGTGATGGGTTCAAATTTAAACAGGGAAAGTTTAGATTAGATATAAGGAAGAAGCCCTTTACTGTGAGGGTGCTGAGGCACTGGAATAGGGTGCCCAGGGAAGTGGTAAATGCTCCATTCCTGGCAGTGTT